>NC_062540.1:12614298-12734298 GCF_022655615.1 Tachysurus fulvidraco
GCTAAGCGGTAGAAAATGAATGAATGAATGAATGAATGAATGAATGAATGAATGATATTTATTTACAGAATTTACTCATTTGGAGATTTTATTCTTTGTTCCTGTAGTTATTGATCAGTTCTTTTTCATTTACTTTTTATTAAATCAATTGTTAATTATGGTCATACTTTCATATAAAATAAATTGATTGTGGAGTCCATGCCAGCTTAAGTAAACACTGTCATTAAAGAAAAATTAGGATAAACTAAATACTAAGAATTTCTAAAATCCATATTTCAAAGATTGTTCTTTGTACTCAAGTTGTTGTCAGTAATATAATTTATAATTATAAAAAAAAATGATGCTGTTGAAATGACTGCATATAACAGGCATTTTCTCCACTGGTCTCAGACCCCCTTGTATATACGAAAAATAGATCTTAAATGTGTTAACTGGTTGTTTATTAATAATCTCCTCTCATGACAAGCTTCTTCATGTTTACTCAAGATGTGAGTCAAAAAGTCTCAATGTGTTGCAGGTCACAGTGTGCTGAAATTCCTCTGAAGATTAGTCATGATTTTCAGGGTGAACAGAAGGTGAATGAACTGGAGGATTTAACATGTAGTCAGTGACCCTGTTCAGTTAATGGTCGGATGCTGAATATGATTTATGGTCCTGGAGACAGACAGAATCTTATACTCTGTTGCTTCAAACCTCTTGCCCTTATCCAATCCTACAAACATATGTTTCTCATAGTGCATATGTGTGTGTGTGTGTGTGTGTTTTGTGTGTGTGTGTGTGTGTGTGTGTGTGTGTGTGTGTGTGTGTGTGTTTCATGATACAAGAAAAGTCACTACATTTTTAAATTTGCAAGCTTATATTTTACAGCTGATTTCTTTAGGACATATGACCAGATGACAGGTGCCTATAGTTACAGTGCATTAAACATTGTTTTATCTAGTTTAGCATTTCTTGTATGATTTACAATGAATGCAAGTGCACTTAAAAAAAAGCCAGCCAGATGCTTAAAGACACAACAGCTGCTGTACTTGTCAAGCTACAGGGATTTGGGCTGCTCAGATACAGAGCATGATATGATTATATGCCGTGCATGATAAAATGAGCAACTGGGGAAATATGTGTGTTCCTCATGTCAGTCTTAAGATTTATATTTATTTCTAATAGCTTTGTATGTACAGTACTGGATTGCTTATATACTTATTATTTAGTATTCTCGCACTCAATGTCATTAAGCTATTTAATGGTTTATTCAGAAATTATTTGGGTTTTTTTTGTGCTTTCTCTTTTGTGGCATCATATTTACAAAAGAGTATCTAAAGTTATGAAAAGGTATTTACTTGTTAAATTGTAGGTTCATAATTTCTCAATATATTGTACCATTTACTCTTACCGATAAGATTTTTCAATCTATTTGTAGTGGTAAAGACTAAATATTTTTCAATTTCCCAAGAAATTCTTATGACATTTTAAAAAAAATGTATTTGATTTTATTTTCAAGGCTTTTAATATAATAGCATCTTCGCATAGCATCCATCTGAAGTGAACTGCAGCTCCTTCTTAATATGGTGTAGAGACGGTCAAGTTCCTGTTTGGGAATCATGCCAGCATTTTCTACTCTTTTAAGAACGCTGATGGAGCTTGTGTGCTTTTACTGCAAAAACAAAAGAACTGACCTCATTGTAGAAGCAGATCTTGTTCTTAATATCCCACATTTTTAAGTCACTTATGTAAGTCGTCCCACAGGCCTTAAAATAAAAAAGTTCACTTAACACATTTTAAGACGGGTACAATATTTATGGTACACATTTGAATTGTATTTATTTCCAAAACTGCTAATGAGATACTCATGCTCTTGAACAAGGCTGATGTTCTTTCACCATGTAAACACAATGACAAGGCAAATGATAATAAAGAAGCACAAATAAAGAAGCACAGCAGTAATTTGTGAATTCCTTTCCTTTTCCCTCTGGGTCTGTACTGTAGATACAAGCACAGATTCAGAGGTCTACAGAACGTAGGCTTCTTCATAAAGAGTTTACTTTCATGAGTATGTTTTATTTTGGGGGTTCATATATTCGCCTTGCACCTCTGAGGTTTGTAGGTCCTGACTCTGCCTTTTGCATCTATTTTTGTGCTTCTGTGGTTTCCTGCAGGATCTCTGGCTTCCTGCAACAGTCCAAATTGTCTGTAGTGTGTGAACAAGTGTAGTCCATGTTTGAAGTGGCCTTGTCCAGAGACCCCAGGTACAGGCTCCAGGCTCCCTGTGACCCTGTAAGGATAAGTAGTATACAAAATGGATGGATGGAGTATTATTTATTACTCTAGTAACAAACATGCAGGATGAGGTCTGGGTCTCATTTAGTGATTTACTATATGTATAATCTAAGATATTGGAGGGTTCCTGTTGTTAGCAAGTGTACAATAATAGTAATTTAAATAATATATAACACTCTCAAGAGACAATAATTTAGATCACATGACATCCTGACCCTTATGTATACAATGATGAAGGTATTTAGAATGATGTGTTTGTTTGTTTGCATTCCTGAAGCTTGCATTCCTTAAGAGGTTTGTGTTGAGAGTATTGCATTCCCTGCATAAACTGTTCTGCAGTTGAATAGAGAGGAGAAGCAGATCATCTGTTTAATTAGCAGTGTTTACTCTTCCCAGAGGACACATCTGTCAGCGATTTCAGTCCTCCTGCAGTGGCGAGAAAGCACAAAGGCAGGAAGAAAGCCAAAAGTCATTGAGTACAGATATGATAAGGATATCAGCTCTGATTGGGAAGTGTACAGTAAAATGGGATTGAATGCATGAATATCAGCTCACTGAAAGCTCACTAAATGCATACAGTATATGTATTTTTGAAATGGTTATGTTTACTGTGAGACATCATGTAGACGTTTGTTTTAAACTGAAATAAGTTTTTCACAGAGCTTAATCAAATCCAATTCCCTCCCAATTGCATTAAAAAAAACAACAACAAAAAAACAACACAGTGTCAAACATAAAAAAAGAAATTTAATTAATTCATTAAAAAAAAAGAAAAGAAACACCCATTAATTGCTTTATTTGTTGCATGAATTTAATGTACACTAATAAATATGACAATGACAACTTTATAATAATGATTTCCAGTTTAATGAAGGCTTTATTTAGTCACATTTGCATTACAGAACAGTGAAATTCTTTCTTTTTTATTATTCATTTTATTAACAATTTATTATCACACCCTCCAGTGTCTCCCAAATGAGGATGAGGTTCCCTTTAGAGTCTGGTTCCTCTTGAGGTTCCTTCCTCTTCCATCAAACTTCCAAAAAGGGAGTTTTTCCTTGGCACAGCCTCCTCAGGCTTGCTCATTAGGGATAAATAAAAACACATTTATATATAAGTCTAACATCATGAACTTTTGTTTCATACAAATAAAATAAAATTGAATTGAATAGGTACAGTACACGGTAGGTTAAACAGTTTAAATATATACATGTTGTATATCCATGAAGGGGCTGTAAACGTTTGTTGTATTATAATATTGAGTATGATGTCAGGAGCTAACAATCAGCCACACTTCCTACCCTCCTGCCTGAACATGATGACCAGGCTTCCTAAACAACTTCCATCTGACCCATCTATTTTGCTCAGCAGCTCCCACTTTAAAGTTTTAGCTCACTGAATAGCAGGATGAGGTGCTGACAAAGTGAAATATAATAATATAATGTTTTTTAGAATAGAACACAGCAAGGAAAGGTTTGTAGCTGTGAATGTAAACTTTTTCTTCTTCCATTCTTCCAAATCCACAAGCATTGGATAAAGGAATGACGCTGTACATGTGTGACCAGTTTAGTGATTTGTGGAACTGTTTTTGTCTCTGCCTTATTTTAAGCCAGGTTTTGGTAACAGGCAGCGAGTCCTTCTAAAAAAAAAAGGTTTATTGTTTCCTTTAAAAAAACCTGGAAATAGAAGCATGAAGAGGATTCAAGGCCGCTGGGTATCAGTTTCATCCTGCATGACAGAAGCTCTCATATCATCCTCAAGGAAGGATTCCTGTAATGGGACCAAACGGGACATCTGTGGTAGATTATCAATATGTAGAGATATGCTTCAGAAAGTTAGCATTATAGCAATATTGGACATTATTGGTCAAATACAATCCGATTTTTTTTATTACACACAAAGTTCTTTAATATCTGCAAAATGTTTTACTTGCATGTCCATTCAAAGGTCTGAATCTTACTTAGCCTTTAGACCAGATATGTTCCCATTCATGGCCAAGACAGCAGCCGGATTAAAAACAATGTGATGTAATTTCTAGGCTCTACTGTATATTCATAGAGAAAAGCACAGCGAAAGGAACTTTTATTTGTCTCATACACATTGTGGGAAATTTTAGAGACATCTAAATGTAAACACGCATGCAGGCCATTATAGCCATATGAAGCAAAGGAATCCTAGACAGAGACCATTAGAGGTAGTAAAAAGCACTCAGCAACCTATACACACACACACACACAGTGAGGCAGAACAGGACACACAGGATTCAGGCCCAAAGAAGGTTGAATATAAAGGCTTTAATAATGAGATACAAAAATCAAAAGGAAAGAGTCACTTCTTAATATAAAATCGTTTGACAGCAAAACGAGGAGGGTATTGAGTCTCTTTGTTGACACGCCACGTAGTTTGAGTAGCTTGTGTGTTTGTGGATGAGGCTGAAGGAGTTTGGATGGATTTGGTGGCCACTGTCGCAGTCTGGGTTGCAACATTAATTCCCTTAGTGGAAGATGTGTCACTGGGCTGACCACGACTCTCCTTGTCCTGGAGATAATAAGTAATGACCTTAGTGAAAAGATCAGCAGTAGGAGACGGCATAGAAGGATCCGTCTCATCCAAGAGATTTGCTACCCAAGCTGAGATGGAAGCTACAAAACACAAGAGCTTCAGTAAGCACATATTCACTCTCGCCACCGGGTTAATAAATACACCAATGACTACTGTACACCGTATCCGAAGAAACAGAATAGTAAAAAACTGGTTTTGAATCATATAGAAGAGAAAATATTGGTAGACAAGAATATGAGAAGATCCATAAGAAGATCCAGTACATACCCATGTATGGTTGTGTTAAGTTGAGTCTGTGAAGGAAGAACCTCAGGAAGAGAGAGTAAGGTACAAACACATGTAAAACCCACCTTATAAACTTTATGGCCCGATGACGTAGGCCCGAGTCTTATGGAAATGGGACCCCCCAGGTGAAAGATAATGGGAATTTAAAAGACCTAAGGCAGAGGCAAATATTTACCCAACGTCCGGGCAAAACGGGTCCATTTTTGGAAATAATGGGAAATCCCCGAGCCTGCGGGAAGTGTGGGCGTAGGCATTTTATGATTGGAAAGCAGGGAGGGTATGGCGAAGAGGGGGGCATGTCAGAGCTATATAAGCCTGCCGAAATCAGCAGTGCTTTGGTGCAAATCTTGTCTTCTATACAGAATTGTATCCCTGGTACAGGCTGGTGATTGATGTCTGTACGACTGTCAATAAACCTACCTCAACTGAATCCAGTCTTTGTGAGTTTGGCTGATCATTTCTTCCTTAAATTTTAACTTATGAGTTGTTGTTTAAGCTTAAAGTCAGATTGCCGGAGCTAGCCTGGGCCAGTGTAGGGTGGAGACGGCTTTACTCCTACAACATTCATATACAATGTACAACTTGTAGTGCACATCACGCTTGTTCTTAAAGATCGGCACTAAAACACTTCTCCTCCATTCCTCAGGCATCTTCTTACTCTCTAAGGATCCTGTTGACCAACCTAGATAGAAACTACTGTACACTGCTGTTTCTCCTAGACACTTCCACACCTCCAAAGTACAGTATGTCATCAGGACCAACAGCCTTTCCACTCTTGATTTGCATTCTTCTCTCCTTGCCTGTTAGCACCTTTCCGTCTCTATCTTTAATCCCCCTTAATCTTAATCCTTCCCATCTCTATCTGTCTTTCTCGCTAATCTGAAGTCCTTCTCACGTTCTCTCATGTCTAACCTGGCATACAGCTTATGCGTTCTGTTTGTCCTTTGCCATGTCCCTCTTCACTCTGTGCTGCGATTCCTTTTAATCCTGTCTACTTTCTTCAGTTCTTTCTCCATCCCACTTCTTCTTAGCTAGCCTCTTCCTCTGAACGCTGTCCTGTACTTCTCCTGTACTTCCGTGTTCCACCACCATGTTTCCTTATCTTCTTTTCTCCTTCCAGCCGACACACCTAGCACCCTTCTTCCTGTCTCCCTGATCATTTCTTATGTAGTTTCCCAGTCATCTGGAAGCTCTTGACCACCCAAAGCCTGTCTCAGCTTCTGTCTGAATTCCTCACAACATTCTTTCTTTTTCAACTTCCACCACTTGGTCTCCTTTTCTATCTTTCCTCTTTTCTTCCTGAACAACAGAGACATCTTACACATCACCATCCGATGCTGACTGGCTACACTCTCTCCTACCGCCACTTTGCAGTCACTAATCTCTGTCAGATTGCCTCGTCTACATAGAATGTATTCTATCTGTGTACTCTTACTTTCACTCTTATATCTATCCCTATGTTCCTCGCTCTCTTCTAGAAATGTGTTAACTACAGTCATTTCCATTATCCACCACTATCTGTCCTTCTAGATTTGTTTCCTTAACATCATATCCTTTCCATCACCTCCTCATCACCTCTGTTCCCCTCACCAACATGTCCATTGAAGTCGGCTCCAATCACTTCTCTCTCCCATCTGGGAATACTGACCTAACCTGATCTAACCCACAGCATAACCACTGATGACATTCATCCTCACATCTTTATTTTCTAACTTCAATCTGATTACCCAGTCTGACACTCTTTTCACCTCTAAAACATTACTCACAAACTCATCCTTCATCATTTCTCTTCCTATCCACATCATAATAAATCGGCTTGTATCCCCCTCCAATACTACATGCTTTGCTCCCGTTCCACCTGGTCTCCTGCACACACAGAATAACTACCTTCCTTCTCTCCATCATGTCTGCCAGCTCTCTACCTTTCCCTGTCACTGTACTAATGTTAAGAGTCCCTATTCTCAAACCTATGCTCCTGCCTTTCCTCTTGTAGCAGTGCTGTCTCTTTAAATAGACTTTTATATTTTGGGCTTATAATAAGTCTTTAATAAATGATTTTTCTTTTCTGTTATATTTAATTCAATTAGAAACAAAAATATGAAGTGAATTCTGTGCTGAAAGATGCACAGTTTTATTTTATTAGAAAGATTGTGATCACGGAATTGATGACCTATAACATATAGACTATACACTATACCGCTATACATTTATTAATATATACTTTATTATACTGTTGTCCACTAAGAGACTATTTTGATTGTGTGTATCTGAGTTGATTAACCTGATTACAGTCAGGTGTGGTGACTTGTTTCTGAGGGTTTACTTTAAAATTATAAAATGCTAAATAACTAGGGGGGGGGGGGGGGGTTTGCCTCATACCTCCAGAGTTGGGGGTTCCCCAACGCCCCGCCTTGTGTGTGTGAAGTTTGCATGTTCTCCCCGTGCCTCGGGGGTTTCCTCCGGGTACTCCGGTTTCATCCCCCCGTCCAAAGACAGGTTGATTGGCATCTCTGGAAAATTGTCCATAGTGTGTGAGTGAATGAGAGTGTGTGTGTGCCCTGCGATGGGTTGGCACTCCGTCCAGGGTGTATCCTGCCTTGATGCCCAATGATGCCTGAGATAGGTACAGACTCCCCGTGACCCGAGAAGTTCGGATAAGCGGTAGAAATTAATGAATTTATTATATAACAAGTACACTATATTTGTGTATTTGTTTAAATGCAATTAGACTATTTGTGTATTTGTTTAAATGCAACATTCCGGATTTAGTTCCTTTTGCTGTTTAAATAACGTCCTTGCTACAGACTGAAGACTATTGAATGTTCCTGGGGGGATTTACTCGACCAGCCACAAGAGTATTACTGAACTTAGGCACTGATGTTGGTGAAGATGGCCTGTGATGACATCAGTGTTCCAATTCATCCAAAAGGTGTTCAGTGGGCTTGAGGTCAAGGATCCGTGCAGGACTATAAAATTCTTCCACTTCAACCTTAACTCAATGTATTTTTATCAAGCTCGATGTGTGCACAAGAGTGCCCTGCTGGAACAGGTTTGGGCCTCATAGTTCCAGTGAATGAAGACATGAAGACAATAGAGCCTCAAATTTATGGCAATTGTCTGGGTGAAGAGACACATCTTGGTGTGATTTTCAGGTGTCCATTTACTTTTGGCCTCATATCATATTTGATTAAAATTAAGCTTCTGTAACAGAGTTTTCCAGATTGTGCTAAAATACACAAAAAATGATTGTCCTGAACAATTAGTCTGGACAGGACCGGTGGTAAACTTTTGATTAGTATGGAATTACATAATATTATCAGCTGTTCAGTCAGAATCGTTGAACATTAAGAAAAGCAAAAACATCTGGATGATGGACTTTTAAGTGATTTTGCAGAAAACAGTTTTAAAAAATATGTGAATGCAAAATAGCATAAAATCTAAAGTGTTTGTCTAATCTTCACATGGCCATCATTTTCTCTGTTGACTTTCAGAAAGTGTCTTTTATTACTGGAGATTTCAAAAACCGTGTACAAATCATTCCAGATTCACATGTCACCAGATTTCCACATCCAAACTGTTGTCAGGGGGAGTCTCCATTTTCATAGAGCTCCAGTGTATTTAACTTTCTGCCTCTCTGGGGTTGTATATTTTATGCAAAAATAAATAAAATAAAGTGAACAAAAGCTAGCATACTTTGTTTATTAAGCAAACATTTAGCAGCTTTAGTTGTGTAGGAATAATAAAAGTGGGGCTATACCTCACTGAATATCACGGTAACCTAATATCGTGTTGGGATAATAATACTGTTATCCCACACAAGTCTTTGTGACATACATCCAAACAAAATTTTCCACATTTTTTTATTTTATTAGATCTTTTCATGATGGTTCCCCTGTTTTATGAGAAGAAAGATTTTCTTTAGATGTAGCCAGCACACCTGTACTGACACCCGTACACGAAGGACCCACGTTTCTGTTTTTCTGAATGCCTGAGATATCCATCATTTACTCAGCCAGCAGATCTGGCAAGTTTCTCTGCTTTTCACTAGCTCGTTCTTTCTGTGGTCTTATTGTAAAAGATTAGGAAGGAGTGAAAAAACAAATTTCAAATAATACAATTATTTAATAATTAATAAATATTTATAGCATTTGAGGATTAGTAAACAAAGCAGTGAGTGTTGATAACAACTTTGAAATTAAAGTAAAGCGTGTTCGTGGATGTTTCCATGTCATAGTCGTATCATTTATTACACTGGAACAATGAAAAATGCATGAAGCATTATTGTACTAATCCTAACTGGGAATGGTGTAGACAGTTTAAAAAAAGTTGAATTTAACACTTATAAAAGTTAAAAAATTTACAAAAAGTAAAAAAAAATTTAATAGTTAAATTAATGATAAATTAGATACCCCTACTATAGATAATATTCTTTATTCTAGTTATTATTTTCCTCTTATTCATAAACCTACAAAGGTTACGGAAAAATCAGTAACATTGATTGATAATATTTTAACAAATTCTCTAAGTGAAGGAATTAAATCTGGTGTTCTATATTTGTCCGATCATTTTCCTATATTTCATTATTCTGAAATTAGGATTAACGGAGTTAAACTTTCAAAAAATATACAGCAAAAGAGAATTATGAGTAAATATTTCTAAATTTAAAGATTTGATTGCTAGTACTTCTTGGGATGGTCTTGGGATGGAATACGATGCTGAAAGAGCATATCAACAATTTATGACTATTGTTAGCTCTAGTTTTATTAAATGCTTTCCAGTTAGTCGCTCTGTAAAGAAAATCAATCAGGACTTTAATAAGCCCTGGAATACAGTTAGATAACAAAAGATGTTGAGGACTAAGAACAAATTCTACAAAAAATATGTTTTAAATCCTACACCTCTCACTTTTGGGGTTTATAAATCTTACAGAAATAAATACCATAATTCTATTAAATCTGCAAAAAAGCAATATTTTAGTGAAAAATTTAAGAGGTGCTCAAATGATATTAAAACCACATGGAAAGTAATAAATCAAGTGCTGCAAAAAGAGATTACTTCAGAGCTACCTTCAGATTTTGTTGATGGTGACAGTTCTTTTAATAATCCATTTGACATAGCTCAAAAATTTAATGAATTTTTTTGTTAACATTGGTCAAACAGCAAATAATATTCCTGTTGGTAGCGGTAAACCTTTAGATTATTTATCAGGAACTTTTCCTATTATCTCTATCTTTAAGCCACCTGAGATTGGAGAAATAAGTAAAATTATTGATGAGTTAAAGATATCTTCAGCTGGACATGATTTTTGCCTCTCCCTGCACAATATATGGATTGTATTTTTTTGTCTGTATTTGTGCAAACAATAAATAAATTAAAAAAAAAAAAAAAAAAAAAAAAACCTGGCCAGCTAGCTTTTCTTATTTCAAAATTGTTATGGTCTCGAGAAAGCAATTTATTTTGACATCATATTCTTTGTGAAAAGAAAAAAAAAATGCCAGGCCTTCATGAACTTTTCTGAACTTCTGTGTTTGTACAATGTATCAGGAAAAGTCATTTCAATAATGATTCTACTAGGATCTACTAGAGGTCATAATGTCTTCTCTATTTCACTGCTTTATATAAGCTGTATGACACAGGTTCCTTGTGCAGGTGTGCATGCTAATTCAATATCAGGGTGGGCTGTATTGCAGATTTTCATATCCTGCCCTGAATGAGGAGCAGCAAGAGACCTGCTGTAACTGTTCAGTGTTTTACACAATAACTGTGTGACACATATCTTTACGCTATAGCCACATGATCATTTTAAGGGACCCATTGACCCCATTGACTCTTCACCACACACACGATCATCTTGATGTGTTTGTATAGATCTCATATGGAAGATTGAGTAGAGACATAAAGAAAGCATAGTGGTCTGACTAATGCATAAAAAAGAAGAGACTAATGCACAAAAAGAAGAGAGCTGTAGAGTCTACTGGATGGAAGTAAGTAAATGCCAGAATGCAGGCAGTTCTGATCTGAGAGGTGTCTGATCCTGTTCCAGTAGGATGCAGCACAAATGTAGTATTGGAATAATAATTTATGTAGAATTTTTCTGTTGCTGCAAGAGATTTACTATGAGTCAAAAGACCATAGTTATTCACTATTTAACTTTTTTATAAGTTGTAAGCTCACAGACTGTTCTCAGATATCACAGAAGAAAAACAGGACAAATTCCCTTACTGGAATATATTTTGGACTTTTGGCTGGTGTTTTTAATACATTCTGTTCTGAGGCAGTAGTAAAACCTGCTGTGTGATTCCTTTAGTACAACTGTGTCTAATTTAGTGCTCACTGTGTTGTAGTTTCTAGAAAACTCCTCAAAGCACTACTGTAAAGTGTTAATCTGAGGTGCTGGGAGCATTTTCCATACATTTTATTGCACGTTGCTCATTCTGCAAAACAGAGTAAACCAATTTTTCAGAGTTTTCACAAATTCAGCCTATTTTCCAGCCTGCAGCAACATGCTCAAGTTCAGCAAACCAGTCGCTTGCGTGTGTCATCGTCGATGTGTGTGCTTGCTGTGTTTACAACGTGCGTGAGGTCTAAAAGAATCCGAGTGCATAAATATCCTTGTGAGAAAGGGGAAGTGAAACCTCTGTGCTATTTTCCCTCATGTTTCTTTTATTTAAATCAATTCTGAGGATAGATGGTTTTATGCACATGATGTATGCCAAATATGTAGCATTTACTGTTCTGCTGAGATTTTTGATACCATAGAATGCATCAGTCCCAAAGTTTAATATGGTAAAAGCTTTATATTTCCTGATTGTGGGAAGGTGGGAACAGCTATTATTAATCAACAAATTCATAGTGAGTCTGTCATTAGAGAAAACAGTCCATCTTAGTACGGGAGCTAACCTCTTACATAGTGAATATAGTCAAAATGTGGATGATATTTCTACAGAACAAGAGCCTCTGCTCAAGATAAACAGCTAGCTAATGTTAGGTAATATAGCTAGCTACCATTGTTCAGCATTTGAAAACTCCCTGCATCATTACACTGTTACTCTCTGTGTATGCAAACAGAATAACACTAATCTGCTTTCATTTGACTCTGCAAGTGTTCTGTATTAGCACAGTTTATACTGCAGATGTAAAGCTTGCTAGCTGTAAAGTCTTTGTTGATTTCCTTGATAGATGCAACTTTTGCATAGTACATGTACATAGCAACAAAATGGCGTTTAGCATCTACCAGAAGAGCAAAGAGAAGAAATTGTGAAAATGTACAAGTGCAGATAAATATGTAAATATATGTACAACAAATAAATATAGCTACTGTATAGAAGGTAGAATGTGCTTAAGAATAAGTGAATATACAGCACAATATGTGTAAAATAATTAATTATATATGTCTGTTCAAATGTGTTTATTCTGTACATTGTACAGTATATGTACATATAGTATACATATATGGACATATAAGCAATGAATTTACAGTTAAATACATTATGTAGGGAAGATAACAGTAACAGAGTGTACAGAGCTGTAAGGTGATTACAGACAGTGAAGTGTTAGTGAGACATAAAGGTTCTATCCGTGTAGTGTAGAGTTCAGTAGGTTTTTGTTTGTAGGAAAAAACTTACAATGAACCTGCTGGTTCTGGTGGTCCTGTATCTCTTCCTGTATGAAAAGAGGTTGAACAGATTATGACTAAGGTGGAAGGATTCTTAATGATTTTGATGGTCTTCTGAGGTATAGAGACTCAATGGCAGGAAGTTGGGTGCCAGTGATGCGTTTGGCTGTTTTCATCACCCTTTGCAGTGAATTCTTTTCACACACTGTGGATTTACCATACCGCACTGTGATGTACTCCTGATTTGGAAGCATGAAATAAAACAAGTAAGGATAAAAACCAGCCAATAATAAGTACAAACTGTTACCTAAAGTGTAATGTTTTAGTAACAAGTCTACATAGTAATTAATTATTAGTTATGTTTAAGCCACACAGTAGTTTATTATCAGCATTAGTAATACTATTGTATCACTTGATTATTTCTGCTAAGTAAGTCAGTCTTTAATTGAATACTATTTCAGAGAAAGTATTGCAAAGCTGTAGTTCTAATCATTTTTGTAGATTCAGCACTTATGCTTTGAAATCAAACAGACAAACAGCATCCTGAAGCCTTTGTCACTGGACTAATTTCAACTTTCCATTTTGCATTCTTTAACAGAAGTTACAGTTTTTCCAGACATGGCTCATGGACTTGTTCAAGATGTACTTGAAATCCTTCTTTTTTCTCTCTCTTTCTCTCAGTCACTCAGTTCAGTTCAGTTCAGTTCAGTGTGAGGTGCTGCAGCAACATTACTGGCAGCTTCTACTGCAATTTCCTTAGTGGCTGTATGCTAAAAGAAAATGGAAATCCCTCCAAGGTAGGACATGACATTTCCAGATAAAATATCATTCATTTAAACTTTACTCTGGAACCATGAGATACTGTAACTGTTTGCAAAAATTAATGGGCTGTTTTTGACAAGTGTGTCTAAGATTCACCTCTTATCCTTAATGACCAGGCAGGACTTTAAAGAGATCATCCCTATGACCATAAGACCTGCTCTGAGTGCCTGGGTGTGGTTCGAACCTGTGCTCCCTCATTAGCTGGGAGTTTTCCTCCTGATGATACCAGAACTTACTGGACATCAAAGCTTCACATCGTCAGAGTCAAAGTCAACATCATCAGAAAGCTCTAGCTTCGGGAGACACTCAGGTCGAACACATCTGATAATTAAAAACTGACTCATAGAAGGTGAATGAAGTGAGATGTTATCTTGGCACATTATCAGGTTGTACATTATTGCTTCATTAATTCAGGCCACAGGCTAATGAAAACAGGTTTCACAAAAGCATGTAACACGGTACTGAGTATGAATCTGCTTATGAGTGTGTTTTGATCTGATCTGTTGCAGTACAGAACAAGTCCAACATCTCTGCATTGGACACATTAACAACAAATCTGCCAATAATCCCAGCTGATAATAATACAGACATTTTTTTCCTCAATGAATCCAATAAATTAGAAACCATAAATGGACACCTAGGTTTGAAACGGTTTGATTAGACATCAGTAAAGTAAATGATGATGCATGGAACACATTAATGCCTTACATCTCCATGCTAGGAAAATGCAATGATTCCATTTCCTCATTGATCTTTTTTAGGTACCTTTCAATCACAAGGGAAAATAATAAAGCATGCATTTTTAAGTTTATTTCAAAAAGGTTGTACTGTTGCAGATGAATAAACAAAAAAATAGCTTTCCATCCCTGTTCCAATAATAGCCATTATGACACCTACAGTATAACATCAACTTACCCATTCTCCAAATGGTTACCTTTGAAGCATCAATTCCCCTGATAACTGTCGATGTTTCTGGAAGCCCTTCATAAATGCAGATCTTAAAGAAGATCCCAAAACCCTGCTGCCAGAAAAAAAATGATGAATTTTATCGTATATTTGAGGATAGTCTTCTTAAGCTGGCTGGAGAATAGACCAATAAATGTGAGAAACATTTCTTCCTCTGTGATCACCCTGAGAGTTACACATCCATGGAAAAGTCAGATAGGAACCTGGGTTTCTTCCAGCACGTAAAACCCTGTGAGGTTTGGAACTTTAAATCTGGATTTACCCTGATCACAGACTAAATGTTCTCAGAGGATGTCAATGGAGAATCCTGGAAAAACCACTATCCTACTGAGTTAAAGTGTACACTAAAAAGCCCTGGCCATCCACAATGAACCATCAACATTACTAAGCCAGGCCATTCTACAGGTCACAAATGACAGGGATTTTTGTAAGACAGCAAGTACTGTATGTGTTTGAAGAGGCTGAAAAGTTTTAATTGTTTCAGGTGGTTCATTGGGATTTCTGTTACATTTTAATCAAGACAAAAGAATCGCCTGGAAAATATATCAGCAATTAGATATATAACTTGTAGGCAATGTGTGAAGAATAAACTGTCAATATGTACTTTCTTGGTTTATTCGAGCATTCGAGTATTATAGAGCACTACTGGCCAGCAAGGTGTACTATATTATTATGCGCACCTCTCATTTAGTTTAATGTTTATCTAATGATTTTTTATAACACTTAAGTGACCCAACAAATCAGGAAGTAAAAATCTTTTTAAGTAAAATTTTACGAACGAAGTACTTTCACATTCATTTTAACGCAATGCAATTCAAGTATGAACCCTTTTGCATTTGGAATTAGCATGCACATATCTCTCTCTCTCTGTGCACATTTGTGTTTACGGTGCCTATAAGAATCACTGCTACTTGACATGAACCCTTACTCAGCAGGATTTATAAAATCTCCCCAGTATAAGAAGGATCACTGTTTTCACACTGCATTTCTATTGCGCTCAGTTAATATATTTTGTATCAGTAATATATATTTCCAGTCAAAAGTTTTTGAGCACCAAGAATTTCTTGTTTTATTGCAGTTTATTCAGTTAGATGCACAATGTAGTACATTTACAAAATCTCTGGCCCAAACAATTTCTCAGATGAATTCATTCCATTTGTTTGGCATCGTGTAAAGTGTTTTTCACAAGTACTTGCTCAGTAACTAATTTGCTTTGTGCTAATGCTATATTGCGTGCATTTCTGAACCGCATTGTCTGATGTGATAAACTCTGAGAGCATGAGAACTGAACACTTTTTCCTGAGTGAGATAGTGCAGAACCTCTATTATGTCATATCACAGTGCTTATAATGGTTTGGGATTTAGATGTGACCCACACCTCATTCAGTTTGCAGCTGGAATTTAGTAATTGCAATGCACCTGCAAAAAGAATATGTCATAATAATCCTCTCTTCATCCACAGTCACATGAATAGAAAGACTTTGACTAGCCTCTAGCTGTACTGATTACTACTTCCTGTCAATCCTCACATGCTAGCACAGCCCAGAGTACTGTAGGTATGGCCTAAAACAGAAGAGATTTGATGAGGGGAACAGTGGGGAAAAAACATCAGAGATGTAAGCAAGACAACTGTGAATTGGGTCTCTGACAGTTCCTCAATCTTAACCTACATAACCCCAGTTCCTCTTTCACAGTTAAATTTATTAAACCTGTCTTTGAGGTTGTCAGAGACTGGGACTATTCCCAGCCGGAGCACTGAGGGGCGCTGGCAGGTGCATGGTTATCATGTGATTATGTACTGTTGCGTTTATGTTTGCCGTTGTTGTTGTGTTTATATTTTGTTTCCATGTTTTAAGTAGCTTTGTTTTTGTCATAGCTTTTTTTTGTTTTAAGTAGCTTTGTTTTTGTCATAATGTCATGTAGATTCTAAATGTTTTTTTTCTTATGTTGTTTCTTATGTTATGCCATTTTTAAAATTATTTTATTTATTTATTTTATGATTTCTTCTAATAAACCCTCGTTCTTCTTTATCCCTGCATCTGGCTCTTTTAAATTTCCTCCACACCATCGACAATGGGACTGATGTTTTAACTAATTTAGTTGTTTCTTTTACACAAACTAGTGCTTTAACTAATTTTAAACTAATTTAAAGCACTGCAAGAGTGATTAAGGATGCAATGGCAACAACACACACACACGCACACACGCACACACACACACACACACACACACACACACACACACACACACACACACACACACACACACACCACACACACACACACACACACACACACACACACACACACACACACACACACACACACACACCACACACACACACAAAACAATAATTACACTACCTGTCAGTGCTCAATATGGAAGTTTGCATATAATCTAACACTTTCATTTAATTTTTTTCTATTATATAATGTTATACACCTTATATATGCCAGCCATAATAAATGCAGCCAGTAACCCACTTTTTACAATTTTTTCACAATGATAAAAACATGGAAAACTATTAAGCATCAAAACGCATATAAAGAAGTGAGTACAAGACACAAGTACAAGACACAAGAAGGAAATGAAACTCATGTTTTCTGGGAGCATCCAAGGGTAACATCCGTGCTGACGGTCTGCACCCCAGCAGAGTTGGAGCAGAGATCCTCTCGGACCACATCTCCAGGGCACTGAACACCTTCTGACTGGTAAACTACTCTTTAAATTTAAATTTCTATAGCCATCCTTCACCTCAGCACATTGACACAAAAAATGCACACATAGCTCACCATATAGAAACTGTGTCTGCTCCCCGAGCAGTGAGCTCAAAAAGTAAATATGTAAGAAGTTCTCGAAATAATCTTACTGTAATTAGACCAGAAAAATGCCAAAGAAACAAACAAAAACAGTTCTTAAGGTTTGGGCTTCTGAACATTAGATCACTTGCACCCAAAGCACTTATTGTGAATGAAATCATCTGAGAAAATAGCCTTACTGCACTCTGCCTTACCGAAACTTTGATTAAACCAAATGAATACATCAGTCTAAACGAGTCTACACTATCAGGATATATCTATAAGCACGAGCCTCGTCTGACTGGTCGTGGAGGTGGTGTCGCCTCTATCCTTAGTGATTTCCTTACTGTTACCCAGAGAACACAGTATAGATTCAATTCTTTTGAAGTGCTTGTCCTTAATGTTACACTTTCGCACATGCACTCGAAAAAATCCCTGATGTCTCTTGCTCTAGCGACCGTGTACAGACCCCCAGGGCCTACACAGTTTTTCTTAGAGAATTCACAGATTTTCTCTCAGACCTATTGGTTAACTTTGACAAAGCATTAATTGTAGGAGATTTTAACATTCATGTTGACGACACAAACAACACTTTAGGACTCACATTAATGAACTTACTAAACTCACTTGGGCTGAAACAAAACATCACTAGAGCAACTCATCGACGTAATCTCACACCAGATTTAATAATATCACAGAGAATAGATGTCACTGATATAGTGATGACATCACAGACCATTACCTCATAATGTACACACTACCCGTAGAACAGACTAACTATGTCTCTCCACGTTACGTCGACTCGGTAGAACTATTATTCCGACCACTAAAGACAGATTCACAAATAACCTGCCTGATCTGTCTGGACTTCTTACTGTACCCTTAAACACAAACGACCTAGATGTAATGACTAACAGCATAGACGCTATATTCACTAGCACATTAGACACTGTTGCCCCAGTCAGATTACAGAAGGTTAGAGATAAAACACTTGCACCGTGGTATAATAGTTATACTCATACCCTCAAGAGGGAGACCCGTAACCTTGAACGGAAATGGAGAAAAACTAAATTAGAGGTTTTTAGAATTGCGTATAAGGACAGTATGTCCAGCTACAGACAGGCTCTAAAAGCTGCTAGGGCTGAGCACCTGAGCAAACTCATAGAAAATAACCAGAACAATCCCAGGTTTTTATTTAGCACAGTGGCTAGAAATCTGAAAAACCAGAAATCTGAACACACTATTCCATCACAGTTCAGTAGTGAGAATTTTTTGAGATTCTTCACTGATAAAATCGAAAGTATCAGGAATAAAATAGGTGACGCTCAACATATGAGAGCAACCAGTGACACAATCTCACCTAAGGCTTTACAGAGCTTTACAAGTACAGGACAGGAAGAGTTAGATAAACTTATTACTACAGCTAAATCAACAACATGTTCACTAGAAACCATCCCAACTAAACTACTGAAAGAAGTGTTACATAAAGCTGGTGAGCCTCTTCTTAATATCATTAACTCCTCGTTATCTTTAAGTTACGTCCCTAAGTCTTTTAAGTTGGCAGTTATTAGGCCACTCATCAAAAAACCTAACTTAGATCCAAATGAACTATCAAATTAGAGACCTATCTCACACCTTCCGTTTATGTCTAAAATACTAGAAAAGGTTGTGTCTGTTCAACTGAGCTCCTTCTTACAGGAGAACAGTATCTTTGAAGAGTTTCAGTCAGGTTTCAGGCCCCACCACAGCACAGAAACAGCACTTGTTAAAGTCACAAACGACTTGTTCTTAGCTTCAGACCAAGACTGTATGACACTATTAGTTCCTACTACTTGACCTTAGTGCTGCATTCGACACAACATTCTTCTAGATCGCTTACAAAATTACACAGGTATTCTTGGACAGGCTTTAAGTTGGTTTAGATCCTACCTGTCTGATCAATACCATTTTGTAGAATTAAATGGTGAATCCTCCAGTTTACTACCAGTTAATCATGGGGTCCCTCAAGGATCAGTTCTAGGACCTCTGCTTTTCTCGATATACATGCTTCCATTAGGGAACATTATTAGAAGACATGGGATTAGTTTCCATTGTTATGCTGATGACACACAGTTATATAATTCATCAAAACCAAATGAAATAGCCACAGTGTCCAAATTAACTCAATGCCTTAGAGAGATAAAAGACTGGATGAACTGCAATTTTCTGTTGTTAAACTCTGATAAGACAGAAATACTACTTATAGGTCCGAAAACCAGTGCACAGAAACTCTCACAACTTAACTTCCATATAGAGGGATGTACTGTTACTAGTAGCTCAACAGTGAAAGACCAGGGTGTTATATTAGACAGCAACTTGTCTTTTAAAAATCATATCGCCCATACTACCAAAACAGCCTTCTTCCAACTTAGAAACATTGCCAAGCTGAGAAACATCCTGTCTGTCTCTGATGCTGAGAAGCTAGTTCATGCATTCATGACCTCTAGACTGGACTATTGTAATGCATTACTAGGTGGTTGTCCTGCATCTTTAATAAATAGGTTACTGTTAGTCCAAAATGCAGCTGCCAGAGTTCTCACTAGGACAAGAAAGTATGACCATATAACCCCAATTTTATCATCTCTACACTGGCTACCTGTTAAGTATAGAATTGATTACAAACTGCTGCTACTTACGTACAAGGCTCTTAATGGTTTAGCTCCCATGTATCTGACTAGTCTTCTGACATTTTACAATCCTTCATGCCCTCTGAGATCACAAAACTCAGGACTTCTGGTAGTTCCCAGAATATCTAAGTCTACTAAAGGTGGTAGAGCATTTTCTTATTTAGCTCCCAAACTTTGGAATAGTCTTCCTGATCGTGTTCGGGGCTCAGACACACTTTCCCAGTTTAAATGTATATTAAAAACTCATCTCATCATTTAGTCAGGCATACACATAATACATCCCATAATATCATGCACCAGTACATCAGACCTGCACATTTTTATAAACAGCAGATATGTTAATCCCTCTCAACTGCTTCTCTCTTTGTACGCATCCCAAGGCATCCAGACATTGTACCAGCTCCCAACGTCCTCTGTGGGACGAAGCCTTTGGACGTCCACTGAGCCGAGGTCGACTCTAAGAATCCTGAGACATCTCCAGTTAGACTCTGTGATACTAAGGAGATCTGAAGTCCATGATCCTTACACCAATACAACATTCGTTTGACTGTATATTACAATCACACCCCCAGTGTCACCCATATGAGGATGGGGTCCCCCTTGAGTCCGGTTCCTCTCAAGGTTTCTTCCTTTACCAATTTAAGGGAGCTTTTCCTTGCCACTGCCCGAGTCACCTCAGACTTGCTCATAGGGGGATAAATACATACACATTGTGAACTATATATATATATTTTTTTTTATTCTGTTAATTCTTTTTCTTTTATTATTTGTTATTTCTTTTATTATTCCTTATGTTTACCTTCTGCTCTGTGTTTATGTTCTGTAAAGCTGCTTTGAGACAATGTCTATTGTAAAAAGCGCTATACAAATAAACTTGAATTGAATTGAATGTTAAAATATGCTGTTTTATTTCTTTTTATTTAGCTAACAGCTTGTATTTTCAATGTTAACTAGCTAGGTAGATGCCAAATCAACAAAACTGTGTCATTCCTCTTAGCAAAACTGTCTTTGCTGGACTGGAAGTGATTTAAAACTTTATTGATTAACAGAAACTTAATCAGGACCTGTGTCATGTTGTGATCTAACAATATAGACACTTACACAAGTAACTGCTTAAGGAAGAATCCAGATTATTTTTTTAATAATATCTATCTATCTATCATCAACTTTTTTTATTTAAGGATTTTCTACATTACCCACAATGCCACTAGTAATGCTAGTTGGATTTAACTCTTTCTTTAACAACTTTGCTTTAGTACTTTCATCTGTCCTGCTCTGTTTGATTTGCAAACTCCTATTTCTGCATCGTCAAAGGCAAGGGCAAGTCTGTCTTAAGGTTTGGATTGTTTGCTCCTATCTCCACAATTATAGCCTGCATAAGGATTCCACCACCTCCTCATTACACTGTAAAACAAGTTATCACTTATAGCAGCTATGTAATAAGTGACAGTCGTTTCCTCACAAGTTAATAAAAAGTACAAAATTTCCATTTTCTTTATTTGTTATGGTGGAAAACTGAGCCCACACATTTTTAATCTATTTATTATTCCATGTCCCAATGAATTTGCTTTGTTATTGTTACTACAGAAACAATAACATATTAGAACAAATGTATAAATGTAAACCTGTGTATGTAATGTAAAATGTGATCATCATCATATCAGATTTGAGAATTCAACAGAGATGTACGTCGGTAAAGTGTCACTATGAACTGGTTGTCTTTCATGGCTGGTTCTGGGAAATTCAAGAAACATATTTCACTACACAAACACACACACAGGTCGAACCATAGTTCTGTATATACAGTACACACACACTGGCCTGACCATATTTCATTAAACACACACACACTGACCTGACCATATTACACGAGCCTCGAAACTCTATGAACGTTAATATACGTAGTGGCATCTGTTCAGATGCATTGAAGTTCAGCCCATTCAGTAATAATTCCAACTCGAATAACTTATATAGTACGGTAAGTTCATTTCTTGAAATTTCTAACTTTCAATTACTTATATTTCCATCTATTTTGCTCAGCTGCTCAGTTTTATGTTATGTTTTTTGCACGATGTCAATCTAGCAGGTGTTCATTAGGCCTCATTATTCAATCAATATACCAGTATGCAAATTTAATTAACTCACATCCTTTGACGAAGCAGCTGCTTCTCCGCATGATTTCATGACTTACCCTTGTATATACAGATTTGAGGCCATGCAAAGTTGTGGAGGGGGGAATACTTAGGCCCTGCATTCATTTTTTATTGCTTATTTATTTCTTAATTGTTCCTCCATTATACATTAGATAACCATAGTTTTTTTTTGTGAACAGCTTTAAGAAAAATATATATTAAAATACCATTACATAAAATTAGAACGATTTTAATTTAATTTAATTTTCAAATAAACCGACTAATCTAGCAAGGTAAAATGCCTAACGAAGGATTGCAAAGAAAATGGGCTAGCTAACATAATTCATGATCTTATAATAGTAATAATAATAATAATAATAATAATAATAATAATAACAATAATAATAATAATAATAATAATAATAATAATAATAATAATAATAATAATAATAATAATAATAATAATAATAATGCTACATGCACAAGCTAACAAACATGATAAGTGATATGTTGTTGTAAAAATCTGTAAAATAATCAATGATGGAGTGATGTGATATTTACAGCAGTGTCACATCTTAAATACATATTAAATATACAGGTCATGTCTTAATAAATTTAATGACATGAAATGAAACTTTGTTGAAATTGACCTGTTATCATTTAACAACAACGAGAACATCACCAACAGTTTGTTAACGAATTTCTGTAAAAAATATCTTTACGAAGCACTGACACTGGAGACTCCTTCCATGAATCAGAAATGTTAAATAAAAGTCTACACTTAAATGATTGCATGTTTTCATTGTTAAAAAATGTCATTGTTATTAGGTTTGATTATGTGTATGCGAATCGGCTGTAACTATAGAAACGATAAAGTGTTAGAACAAATATGTTATTAAACCAAACTGTGTTTCAAAGTACAGCCAAATTTAGCTGATTTTAATAGCTGTATCCCTGGCTTCACTGCTATTAATGTGATATGTTTTTCCTGTCAGGAAGCCAAATCACCTAGAGAAATGTTTGTTTGTTGGCATCCTTCTATCTGAAATCCAGCTAGATACGTGCCAGCAGATGAGCTCACAGAACCAATACACACAGGTGCAGATGCTGCCTTTGTCTCTTCTCAATGCTCATTACATGCTGGGGCTTTGTATTAATAATGGCACTTTTACACAAAAGAACAAAACCTTCTTTTGTCTGCCTCATTATTTTAGCCTGATTATAACATTCTAACAAGCTAAAAACAACAAAAGTTCTGTGCTTAATGCTTAATGGTTATTTCAGCCTAAGATCTTTTGTTATGTGGGTTCTGATCATTTACATCATGAAGATCACCAAGTAAACATTTGTTTGTTGTTAAACTTTGATTCTTGGGAATAACCTTCGAAGACTTGAGAGTTTAGCATTCTGAAGTAATCCTGCTTTATATATATATATATATATATATATATATATATATATATATATATATATATATATATATATATATATATATATATATATATATATATATATATATATTATACTAGGCACTGAAAAAGAAAACAAATCAGAACTGACTTATCATCATAGATCAAGACATTACTGGCAGCTGTATTGCGACACCAGAATTTATTTTCACAAACTTTTTTGCTCACAGCAGTTACAGTTAATCTTTCTAGGGTTTGTGTAGCAGCTGAGGGTTAAAACCCCAGTTCAGGACAGGGTGATGATACACGTACAAGCCTCCGCCTACAGGCTTGACCCTCTGCCCAGAACCCACACATTCGCTACAGTGCAGTACAGTACAGTAAAGATCAGATGTACAGTACTGTGCAAAAGTTTTAGGCAGGTGTGAAGAAATGCTGTAAACAAAGAATGCTTTCAAAAATGGAAGTGTTAAACATTTATTTTCATAAATGAACAAAATGCAGTGAATAAACAAAAGAGAAATCTAAATCAAATCAATATTTGGTGTGACCACCCTTTGCCTTCAAAACAGCAACAATTCTTCTAGGTACAGGACACTTGCACATAGTTTTTAAGGAACTCGGCTGGTAGGTTGTTCCAAACATCTTGGAGAACTAACCACAGGTCTTCTGTGGATGTAGGCTTTCTCACAACATTCTGTCTCTTCATGTAATCCCAGACACACTCGATGATGTTGAGATCAGGGCTCTGTGAGGGCCATGCCATCACTTCATGCTGGTTTGAAGGTAGTAACACCAAATATTGATTTGATTTAGATTTTTCTTTTGTTTCCTCACTTTGTAAATTGACAGAAAAAAACACTCATTAGTTATATTTCTGAAAGCATTCTTTGTTTACAGCATTTTTTCACACCTGCCTAAAACTTTTGCACAGTACTGTATATCTCCAGAATCATAGCCTATAGCCATCGCTATAAAAAGACAGAGATCTATGGCACACTGTGTAATATCTCATCTCTGTAACATTGCTTTACTGGCTAACGAAATGTATTGCTTCTCATTAAAAATAGACTAAAAGAAACTGGTAAACATAATTAAAACAATTTCAGGTACAATTTTGGGGCAATGGTTACTCTAAGAGTTAAGTCTCTGGGTTGTTGATCGGAGAATTAGGGTTCAAGCCCCAGTACTGTCAAGCTGGAACCATTGGGATATTGTAGTTCACTGTGCTGTAACGTATATGTGACAAAATAGAAATGCTTCTATTTTATTCTATTCTTATATATCAGCCTGATATATTCCATTTTCTGAATACTGCAGGCATCACATTTAAGGGCCACCAGGCCAACACACTGTCACATTTGCTATTATTTCTAAGCTAAAATTATATGCATATATTTTATGACTGTACTTACAGTATGGGATAATTCAAAGCTAAAGCTGTTTCCTTTTGAACATGTCATTCCAAGCAGCAGTTCTTCTCATCAGATTTATTCTTGTTGTGGGAGATCTAGTGATACCTGGCACATTTTTCCACACTGGTTTCTGCTTTGCTTTTTAATGTGTTGCTCTGTATTTATACTTTACTGAACCACTGATGTCCATCTGAGGAGCATTTTCTGTATGCTGTGATCAAAATGTATACATGCAATATGCAGGGTGCTGAGAACTTCACAGTGTA
Source organism: Tachysurus fulvidraco (assembly GCF_022655615.1). NCBI lineage: Eukaryota > Metazoa > Chordata > Actinopteri > Siluriformes > Bagridae > Tachysurus > Tachysurus fulvidraco. Next base: position 12,639,509 of record NC_062540.1, read on the forward strand.
TCTCGGAATTATGTAGTTGACACTGTGCGGCATACTGTTTTAATATTTCACGTGTCCGTTGTGTTTTGTGATTCTCCAGGAAGTTTTTTTTTCCAAGAAGATCCTAATCAGTTTAAGGCTGGATGTAAGCAATGTTGGAAATTAGATCTCATAAGAGAGAAGAGGGCTCATATTCACTGATGTGATTTCAGCAAACAGGAAGTTTGTTGATTTGAGGAATTCTCCAATTCCTAATGGGGAGAAAGAAAGGGATATTAAGGCCGGACTGAAGTGATATAGTCATAGCAGTGAAGGAGGAGCCAGAGAGCCACAACAACCCAGACATGCATACTGTATCTCTCAGAGCTTAGAGAGAAGAACCAGAGAGAGTCAGAGAGTAATAGAAGTCTTTGGCATTGACAGAGGACACAAGCTGACAGAGCAAAAGGCAGAGACATACAAGAGAAAAGAATGTTTCCTTTTACAAGTCTGCCTGTGTTTATTTGTGTCTGAATTAAGTGTCAGTGGTGCAGTTCATGTTCAGCATTATGTCACCTTGGTGGTACTTGCTTTTTGTGAGTCGTTGGGTTCAGGTAGCTTTCAGTTTGAATGCTGGGAGTCCACATTACCGCTACTTTCATAGGAACTGCTACACCTGCTTCAGTGGATACCACACAGGATATGTGGGGACAGGTGAGTGTTATTTATAGTATTATTGTTAAACCTTTCCACATGTGTCTGTGATTTGGCTGTGGCAAAATATTAAACATCTGTCACTTATTAGTAAATCAACTATAAAGGACTCGAAAAGTCTTGTTTGGGAACAGATGAGAGATCATTTAGGATTTGTCATATTCTCAAAAAAGGCATATGCATGAATAATTTGTTATATACTGTATATGACTGAAATTCTGTTATTCCTACTACAGACCTTTGGCAATATTCGATGTACATGATGTACATAAATTTATATATTCAAAAAACTTAATAACTACTTATAGTTACTTAAAATAACTTTAGTTTTTTAAAGTAGTATACTTTTATAAGCAAAAAATAATAGCATTTTAATAACTGTGCATAAATGTTCAGATAAAAAAAAACAATGAAATAATAATTAAAGATGATTAGGAAACTACAAAATAAAAAACTATGTATCCATTAGCTAATTTGTTCCTGACTGTACCCATTATACTGTATCCAAGTAATTTGTATTACTGAAGGAATATATATTGATTAATTATATAGCACCAACTTTTTTTTATTTATATTTCATAGCTTTCCAAAACCTATACAGTACAAGCAGACCAAGATCAATATAACAATATTATATTTTGTTTCTAGATAAGTGCTGGCAAAATTGTAAACAATCTCCACTTATGAAGAAGTTTTAATTATTAAGTAAGTAAAAAAAATACTGGCGGTCACAAAATATCCAGGAGCTGAAAAAGTGACCCTAAACAACACTGCGAAAATGTATAAATGTATAAATTATGCTAAGACTTTCTCTTATCTGTGAAAGTAAACAATGACTGCACTTTCAGTTAACCAGTTAACATGCTTTCGCTTTATGTAACATAAAAGAATGATAAAGAATGTGATAGACATCATTCGCATTTCAAAATCATACCTAAGGGTTTAAAAGTAATGATAGAATAATAAATGAACCCTGTCACATGGAGAAAGACATGGCACAGTTTGCATGAATGCTTAGATGTCCTCAGCCAACTCTCAGATGCTCTGATTCACAGCCAGTTAAACAAGCATATGCCTGTACTGCACATTTATTCTGTGAGCCAACTTAATTTGATTTAATTTGTGGGTAAAAGAGGTAGCATTATAAGTCTCTGAATTTTTGTAAATAGAAATGGAATTGCTAAAATAGAAATGGCACCTCTATTGGTATAACAGCAGGTGCTAAATTACTAAAAAATCTATCAGAATACTATTGATCAGTTTAGCTAAGTGGTGATTTAATGCAAAGGATTTGACTGTCTAGGTGTTTGGCCTCCAATGATTATATGGCTGTGAGATAAGAAACTGCAGAAAATGTGTATTTGATTAAAAGGAGACTGACTGGCATGATCAGTTTGCAGCAGTTGCGGTTTCCTTTCATCTGTCAGCAGCTGGATCTGTAGCCTCACTTTCTGATTTGTTATTTTCCCTTATATTTTACTTCACAAATGTGGTAGACAGACTAAGATTTTGGCAGTCTGTACTTTTCTTCTAGTCCTTATTTATAATCCATATTTCTCACAAACTTATATATCTGGCCAGACCAAGAAATACCCCATTATATAAGTCCACTAAAACTAAAGTCAATTAAAATGATATTTGCTTTGTCGTAGATTTTAAATGGCAGATATTGCCAAATAGTTTATTTGTATTGACCTGACAAATAAACATGACCAACAGAAGCCATTAGAGAAATATTAGATTGTTCTACTCTAGATGCAACCACAGCTTGAGGCTATTCGCTATTCGATATATATATAAAATGTTGGGTGTATATATATCTAGCATTAGTGCAGAAGTTTCTGCACACAATAAATTGATTGTCAGCATCATAAATTCTCAGGATGCCAAAGTGTTCCCATCTACCAAACGTTAAAGATCTAGTGCTGACTGTAGCCACTGCTGTTTTCCCTTCACCTATGCCTGTATGCTAGAATATTACCTTGTGAAAAACTTTGTGCAGCCTCTCCTTAGATAAAGAGGAATCCGTGGGCTTTATTAAGTTAAATATTTATTACACCTCATCTAATATAAGTAGTCATAATTCTATGGCGATTAGCCTGGGAGCAGCAACGTAACATCAATATTGCTGTATCCTCCTTCTGAGAAGACACATGCAATTTTATTACAGGATATAACCACAGTTAATTCCCCATCCATGGACATGTTCCTACTTAATGTCATATGAATTGCAAATCAAGTATACAAGAGTAAATGCTTCCAGGCCACATATAGCCTCTAACATATGTCTCACAGTCAATTCATTCATTTTCAGTCTCAGGAGAAACACCATCATTTGTTTATTTCTTCCTGGTGTTGTGAATGGACTGGGGTCTTTCCTCTTGGCGTGCACCACTCTGCTGCTGTGGAATTTTTCAGCCTCATATCAGCTTCTGGCTCTGGGCCACTGTAATTAAGATTCCTCTTGGATCTCCTGGACAGGTGGTCTTTATTTCTCTTTAGAAATTGTAGTCTTCTTAGGGACTTCTGTGGTGACTACCTACCCCTGAACTCATAACCAGCACATTGCAAGTATCAGTCTGTTAGATTTCATTTATAATCTTATTTATTACTGTGAGTTGTACTTTACAGCAGCACAGATGGTAGTTAACAATGTTCCTGGAAAGTAATGCACAATAATATATGCTTTGTTTGCTTTTTTCATAGCAAAAAAACATTAAATGTTTAGGAAGAAATGTGATGTGATCCTTCAGTGTAATACCTTGTATAATTAATTACCTGAGGCTTTCTTTGGAATGAACACTTAAATTTGCTTCTGCTTGGTTAACATTTATTATTTAAAAATACCTGGCATAAATAAGGACATTACAATGTAATAAACATAGCAATATGACACTGTTTTACACATACTGTAAGTCTGATCCTGATTATTGTTTGCGTAGAGATTCACATGCTCTACATACAGTTCTTATATCTGGGTTTTCTCTGGGTTCCCAGGCTGAAGGAAACCAGGGAACCCAGAGAAAACCCAGATTGCTGTATAGGGGGGTAAATGAGTGTGTAAATAAACATGTGCATGATGCCTTACAATGGATTGGCAACCCACTCAGGCTGTATTCTTTCCTCGTGATGGTTGCTCTTGGGATAGGGTCTGGACTCACTTGGAGTTTGGCTATGAACGTGTTTGATGATGATGTAGAGATGAATATAATAAACTAGATCAAAAGTATAAGCCAGAAATGTAAACATCACAGACGATAACTATCTTAATAGATGAGGGTTAATTCTTTTAATATTAACTCCTGCCTTATTTCTTCTTATTCACATAACATGCGATGGAATGATATATTAACGATTAATGATATTTTGAGAAGACTTTAGGAATCCTGTTTGAACATTACTGTAATCTGTTATTAATAAATGATCTATAAACATGATATTCAAAGCTCTTAATTGTAATATAATTTGAAGGCCAGTCATACTGTCAAATCACAGTTGAGTAATTTGCTTAATGACCACATGTCTTTAAAGTGACATTGAAGCACTGATGTCTAGTAAATATTGCTTGACCATTTTGTTTGGTCAGGACATGGGATATTGAACAGGGTAGATGAATGATTCATTGATAAACACATGTTATGTATATTATACTGAACACAATCCTTCCTATAAGGTTCCTATAATTATATATATAATATAATATAATATTATATATATATATATATATATATATATATATATATATATATATATATATATATATATATATATATATATATATCAGTCCTTCAGTATTATCTACATATTAATGTCCCATAGGCTATGATGCAAGATCATTTCAAATTTCTTCAGAACAATTATAAATGGTTTAATTTGAAGTTTAAAGTGATGATGATTGCCAGCACATTTTTAAAAAGTTGTCCTTCCTTCCTTCACACCATTTAACCTCTAATTGAGACAAATTTGTAAGCTGTGCTGCAATGCTCAAGTCCAGACCTCCACTAGAAGAAAAATGCAAAATAGATTCCAAGTACAGACACTTATAATGATCAGAAACCTTCCCCTGAAAAACTTTTATAGTAACTTTCCAAGGATTACCCTGGAGTCGGTTAACAGAAAGTACTGTATGTATTTAAAATGTGTTACAAATCACTTTTATAAGTTTGCAGTCTATGTATAGCATTATAGATTGTATTGTATCACATACATATCTATTATATATAAGTACAGCTTTATATATATATATATATATATATATATATATATATATATATATATATATATATATATATATATATATATATATATAATTAACAGCATCTTCCTTACATGGGATTACAAATATAGAGATCTTATCAAGCATAACGTTATACATAAATATTTCAATCATTATAAGCAAACCTTTATAAGATTCCCTTACCCACTTTCCCACAATTTTCCCCTCAAGGGTTCTTTGGTTCTTAGCTTCTTAAAGGGAAATCTGTTTTTGTAGGATCCTACTGTATACATGTTAATATTACATTTCTTTATTTTCCTCTTGGGTGCAAATCAAAGAAATTATAAGTATCTGAAGACTATTGTGTATATAATAATATATTAAAAATAATTTATAATGATGCTCTTTTTAGTAGATATTTTAACTGAGAGTTTTGTGGTGCACAAAACTCTCAGTCTGACAAAGTTAGCTCTAAGAACTAGTTCTGACACTCGTCCAACTCTATTTCAATGAGTGTGCTTCATCTCTGCTTCTTCTTGAGATGAGACCACCAGGCCTCTATGAACACCATCCAGGAACCAGAACTGAGCACCCCCACCCACCTTTTTAAAAAAAATGATATTCAGTGGGAATATGATTTATTTATAACAGCTACTCAGGCGTTACTTGAAGCCATTCTCTACTGTGGTTTCTGTACTATTGCCTAGAAGCAGCACAAGGTAATCCAAACGAAGGTTACTTTCCTCACCAGACAGAGGCATTAGTCATATGCAGGATATAAATTTGACATATTGATCATTGTGTCATTGTATATGCTGTAGCGATGTGGAGAAAACACTGGTCTTGAATAACAGTGGTCCGATTGTGCTGTAGATTTGGTGATAAATTAGAGTAGCCAGGACAAACTGTAGTGTAGACATTACATAGACATGTAACTACTGAGAGAAATAGAATTACAGCATGCACAAATTATAGGTTTCGCTTTAGTAACACTCAAACCAGACATTTTGAAATATGCCCTAGGGCTCAGGCAATAGTTTATAATGTTTTCCAATGGTGCATTAAGGAATCCAATAACCTGTTTGCTTATAGTTTAGTATTTCAATTCAATTCAATTCAATTCAATGCAAGTTTATTTGTATAGCATTTTTTACAATTGACATTGTCTCAAAGCAGCTTTACAGAACATAAACATAGAACAAAAGGTTAATATAAAAAAAATTATATAAAGATTAATAGAATGCAAAATTCAAGATTAATATTATATAGATTTAGTTCACAATGTGTATGTATTTATCCCCAATGAGCAAGTCTGAGGTAACTCAGGCAGCAGTGGCAAGGAAGAAATCTCTTAGACGGTAAAGGAAGAAACCTTGAGAGGAACCAGACTCAAACTGGAACCTCATCCTCATATGGGTGACACTGGAAGGTGTGATTATAAAAATACAGTCAAACAAATGTTGTATAGATGCAAAAGATCTCACGGAGTTCACATTTACTCTTTAGTATTTCACCAGGGGCTTAGTTTGGCAGTGTTCATTTTGGAGCCTGTTAGAAACTACAGCTATTAAGGGGTTCTAAACAATAGGTGTGCATGTGTTTTACCCTGGAAACAATTTATTACTTTGAGCCATACAAAGTGCAGAGATTGGAGATCTGATAGATTCATGTTTTTTGTAGAATCTGAAACAAGAACTTTACAGTATTTATCCAGTTAATATAGGTTTGAGCTCACCTAAGACATATTTAGATATATGACCAAGTGTTTGATTGCTTTCCTAATTGTTTATCTGCAGATGTAAATGAGTGTCAGGTACATAACGGAGGCTGTCAGCACAGATGCGTGAACACCAGAGGCTCCTATTATTGCGAGTGCAACCCAGGCTTCCGTGTACACATCGATGGACGATCTTGTATCGGTGAGTGAGGCACAGGTTTCACAAGAGGCTAGTATCACAACTGACAGACTGGTGACTGGCCTTGGCTTGAACTTTTGGACTCTGTCACCGCTATCCACAATCCAAAGACTGATTACTTCAAAGCCAGTATAGGACTCCAGCTTCAGTTTTGTGTATGAGAAGAAATGAAAGCACTATTTGTTTTCATATCAGCTGAATGTTACCTACTGTTCTGTACTGTACAGCCTTTGTTGTAGTCTACACGGAGCAGTGAGCAGTGAGGTTAAGCAGTGTTTCATTACATATATTTTATTTGTTCCTCAGCCATCTTCTCTTCTGCCTTTGATAAAGATGGTGTCAGATGAGCAGATTGTTCTGAGTTAACACAATGCCCCACATAATGACCAAAACTGATTCATCATCCATCCATCATTTTAGATTTAGACAGCCACTATTTTGTTCAGATTCAGGTTGTGCCACACAGGGAGTTATGGTTTAACTTCAGATCTTCCTAAACATAGAATAAAGGCCTTTCTTCAGAAACTAAGAGGGATTCTTACCCATGTGCATTTAATTACACAATAAACCTCCTTCATGGACATATTTAGTTTTTATGACTTTCTGAAGTAATTCTTAAGATGAAGATGTGGTTTACAACTTTAGTCATGACATTCTCTCAAGGTTGTTTGCTATTACTGTAAAGCAACTGTCATTTGCATGAGTGAAAAATTGGCATTCATTTTTGAGAAAAGTTGAGAGATGGCCTGATAAATCCACTGGCTTCCATTTGCCATTCATGAGTTTTATGTCCTGGAATCAAGACTCTGTGTTTAAACAGTTTAAAAACAATATGCATTCATTCATCTGCTGCTCTGCTATGGATTTGAAGCAGTAGCTGCACTGTGTCTCTGATGATCCCGACTCCTTGACTGGGATGAGATTCTAAGCTATTTCAGTAAATTTGACAAGTCCAGGGCTGTGAGCCCAGGTTCATTCCAAAAGCCAGTTTTGCTGAGTGAGTGGGGGAACCAGCTGGGATCAGTTAAACCACAGAAGGATATACTAATTAATCACATACACTTGGCTCATTTGGTGTGCATAATGTTTCTTCAAAAAAATTGGCAATCATCCTGATGTCTTGTATTAGATATCCATAAAGCTTTTAAAGCTAACAGGTAGGTGCTTAATAAATCTGCTGCAAGCCAAATATTTTCTTCTTCAGAAAGGAGTACCACCTTTTACCCTTTAAACCATTCTCCAATCCAAGCTTCTGTTTCTCATTTGAAAAATACCACAAGGTATATCTCCATCCAGAATCAAAACACTGCCATTATTATTCTCTTTCTTATTTGGATAAAATTTGGATGCATGATGACAGACACCAAAAGCTCACATACCTTGTGTGCATAGCAAATGTGAACAGTCTGTAGTATTGCTTTTAACATCACACTTTCTGCATTTTCAGCACTCTGAATTACTTTAATGTCTTGTATGTTTATCAGCCTTTCAGCAGTAACCTTTCTTTGACCCTGTGCTAGCTGTGTGATAGCTACCCTATGGCTCCTGGTCAAATTATTCTAGAAAAGTGTTATCCTTACTCCTGGCTCATGCTTACTAACAGGCTACTACAATTAAAATAAACCTCAAAGCTATAAGCACCAATCTGAAGATCATCATCAAAGGTACACAAAAAAACGTAATACCAGTTTGTAAAAAAACAAAACCCTGCAATTACACTTTGTAGGAAAAAACAGGGAGTGCAAAACAGTGAACAGACAATGAGTAGCTAGCTGAAAGACAGATCACTGGTACAGGTCATAGATAATTAAGAACCGTACTGTTGTGATTACAGGAGTGGGTGACATGGGGTCAGACAAAGAGATAAGCTAGTAATGTTCACACTCTGTCTTTACTCACCTTGATTCAACTCTTTTCAGCTTCTGTTTAATGGGTTTTAATGGTGCACTGCGGGACAATTTACTGCATTGTTTCACCCTGTTATTAAAGGTTTCAGTTCATTCTCAGTCATAATAGACATACTAAAGTGTACCATTATTTGTCACTGTGCTTTCAAGCATTAAGGGTAGGAAACTGTACCTACTGTATGTTTCCTGAAGCTGTACCTTTATCCTTTGTGTCTGTAATGTGTCTTTCACATAGAGATAGTATACACAGCACATTCCTGGCCTTTGGAATAAACTGTCTATGAGTGTGCATGTGTGACCATTGAGTATACTCTAACACAAAGTTAAATTAAATTAACTGTTTTCTGGGAGTTGATTTTTTAGTTCTTTTCAGTTAAAATTCTACTAACATATAGAGTAACATTTTATTTAAATAAGAATGCTTTCATGGTTTAAAAAAAGGCTAAAGGTATTTCATGTTATTAATCATATTAGACCAAAGTGACTTAAATTTATACACCTGAACAATTAAGGGCCTTGCTCAGGGGCCCAGGATGGGCAGTTTATGGCACCTGGAATTCAAACTAACCTTCTGATTATTAATCCTTAACCAGCTACTATCTCCAAACAAGATCAGTGTTCTTGTCACGATTAGACACGGTGAGACAAAGGCGAGTGAGGATCCAAATGCAGTTTAAAGTTTTAATGAACAAAACACAAATGAACAGGCAGGCAACACGGAACAAAACAGGAAACGGACACGGACATGGACACACCGCATACCAACAACACCAGGGAAGTGAACAAACAGAGTAAATGTAGTAAACAGGAACCAATCACAAAGCGGAGACAATCAGAGACAAAGACAAAACACCTGGGGAAGAGATGGAGTGCAATTAGTGCCCATGGTAACAAATGAGTGGGTGGAGCAAACAATTAACAGGGCAAGGCAGCAGTCAGAAACAAAGGAAAACACAGACAGACTCATTACAGTTCTCTAAAAATCCTCACAGCATAAAAAGTGCTTAATGAAGTAAACTGGCACTTTTACCTTCCTCAGTCCAAGACCAATCAACACCAAGGGGAGTTGAATCAAGCTCCTCAACACCCTTTCAGTGCATGAACATCAAAATATTACACCACCTTAGAGCACCATTTGTCTAAAAAAAAAACCTCCCAAAATCTAACTCTTTCCAAAGTTTATGTCTAACTCCAAAATATTCAACTCCAGAAATTTGCTGATCTTTAAAAAAAAACAAAAAAACAAAAAACGATTTAAGATATGTATGAACTTTAATGTTAAGGCTTTAAAGTTATATGCTACAGTATATGCATTTTTATACTGTATGTTATGTACACAGACACATACTATAGGTACAAAAAGAATGTATGTTTGAGGGTACAATCACAGCACGGTTTTGACTGGGAATGTGAGCTGGGAAGCTCAAGGACACAACTATTCTACCTTATGTATGTATATTTTACCTAGGAAAGTATTTATTTAAAATATAAGCTTAGTCCTAACTACATGCATTAAATAAAATTTAAAGGTACAGTATGTTACATTTATATTTTATTACTGCAAGTACAGCCACCCTTGTGAAAAGTAATGGTACAAACAGTTTACTTTTTGTGCTGAATGTCACCAGATCTCATTATTGCCGAGAGGACATAGGAAACATGTTGAATTTGTACTCCATGTCTGCCATTAGCAGTATTTTACTAAGGAATCAATAATCCAGGCAATTTGTTTTTCTAGACTAAAAAGAACAGAATGCCATCTGTAAAGTTCCACAGATATCTAGTTACAGCTGGGGTTAAGATAACCTTTTAATATTAATGTCAAGATTTGTTGAACACATTTGTCTCATTTGGCTATACAATGTATAGTCCTGTCAGTGTTTATTTGACATCATTCTTACCTAAAGAGTTATGCATTAGTGAATAATGCCTCACTCTGCTTCTTAGCTGTGCTCTCCTGTGCCATCAATAATGGAGGCTGTGAACAGGAGTGTGTACAACTCTCTCCTGCCCACTTCCAGTGTCGCTGCAGACAAAACTTCCAGCTTACTGCAGATGGTAAACGCTGCAAATGTAAGTTTCCATTGCTTTTTTTTTTCTCGTAACAATTGTTTTCATTTTCACAATATGGGCAAAAAACTACAGTATGGTCATCATGCCATTGTGTAGAGGGCTGAGTGTGGCACATGCTACCAAGCACTTACCATTAGACAAATGCGTAGTAAAATTAATCATAAAATATAAAACATTATTAAATATATATAAAAATTTAGAAATTAAAAATCACTCACTAACTTAATTTTAGTTAGACTTTATTCTGGTCAAGGCTGTAGTGGATCCAGAGTCTATTCATGGAACACTAGACACAGGGCAGGAATAATCCCTAAATGGGTTACCAGACCCTCACAGAGCACCATCAGCACAAAAACCACAAATGCACATACTTAAAGTATATAACAGAAAAGACAATTGATGTAAACCTGTTCACTTCTTGGCATGTTTTTGGGAGGTTGGAGGAAACTAGAGAAACTATGGAAGAGCCATCCTGCATCCCATGGTGAACACATGTTCACTGATTGATTTGTTTGGCTTCTTGGGGAAGTCGTGGCCTAATGGTTCCAGTCTCGGGCCGGCAATACCACGACTGAGGTGCCCTTGAGCAAGGCACCAAACCCCCCCAGCATAAATGGCTGCCCACTGCTCCAGGTGTGTGTTCACGGTGTGTGTGTGTTCACTGCTGTGTGTGTGCACTTTGGATGGGTCACAATACAGCCGTATGTCACGTCACTTGATGTCCCTTGTAACCCTTACTGTCAGCACAAGTTGCACACAATCAGTTGTGTAAAACCCAGAGAAAGAAAGGGGTCAGAAAAGCAATATAAAGAGTGAATATGATCTTCTTCTGTTTACAGTATGGATAGATAACCAGCTTTTTGCTTTGAGAATGAGAGCTAAAATCTCAATATCTGCTGAAATACTCAGATGTTCAATTCAATTCAAGTTTATTTGTATAGCGCTTTTTACAATAGACATTGTCTCAAAGCAGCTTTACAGAACATAAACATAGAGCAGAAGGTAAACATAAGGAATAATAAAAGAAATAACGAATTATAAAAGAAAAATAATTAACAGAATAAAACATTCAAGATTATTATTAGATATATATAGTTCACAATGTGTATGTATTTATCCCCCTATGAGCAAGTCTGAGGTGACTCAGGCAGCAGTGGCAAGGAAAAACTCCCTTAAATCGGTAAAGGAAGAAACCTTGAGAGGAACCGGACTCAAGGGGGACCCCATCCTCATATGGGTGACACTGGGGGTGTGATTGTAATATACAGTCAAACAAATGCTGTATTGGTGTAAGGATCATGGACTTCAGATCTCCTTAGTATCACAGAGTCTAACTGGAGATGTCTCAGGATTCTTAGAGTCGGCCTCGGCTCAGTGGATGTCCAAAGGCTACAGCTGGTACAATGTCTGGATGCCTCGGAATAGGTACAAAGAGAGAAGCAGTGGAGAGGGATTAACATATCTGCTGTTCATATGTGAAGTATCTAGCCTTCTAGCTCCAGGCTTTCTGGATGCCTGCCTATAGTCGCTTTCGCACGACTTGATACTGTATTTAATGGCATTGTCTCTAATTGATTCATACTCCTCTGGCTTGCAGAACTGATGTGCTATCTTAATTAAAAAAGTTTGTAAAGCTGGCTGGTTAAGTCGAATCTACTGATGACAATGACACAACAATAACAAACTCTCAAGCTGAAGTACTGTAACTGATTGAGAGGGAAAATAGAGCTTAGTTGGCTCAGTGTGAAGTGCACAAATATTAAAAGTGTTAAATTGCTGTGTGCTTTGGCATGCTTTGAAATGGTTGCAATTTCCTCCAAGAAAATATAAATTATTTAGCTTCATCTACTTGGCAAACACAGGGCCCGCATCCATGTGGCTGCCAAAACGTACTCCCACTTTAGATTCCATTGTTCACCAGTAAACACTACTGTTCTGAATTAGGAGGAGACACGCAGAGTCGATAATGATTGTCCTCCAGAGGAAAAAAACAGTCTGTAAATGATCTAGAAGATGAATGATGGAGTGTTGCAGAAATGAAATCTATTGCACTCTGATGAATAGTGCACAAAAACAACAAGATACAAATAAATATTATGGCATTGTTGATTTGGCATTTGATGCTTAATGGAAATTTACACTGCTGGGATTTCCAAAGTGTACTGTAAAATATTCATTGCGGATGATATTCTCAACACCGATAATGGCTTTACTAAGCAACAGATCGCATTGTGTTTTTAATATTCAAATGTAAACGGCATAGTGGACATGTAGTGAATCTACAATAAAATTCTTTAACAGTTAAGTGTCCTCTGTATTAAATACATGCATAAATTTGAGTATAGAAAAGGAATGAATGCTAACACCATCTCTAACCTTTCTTTCTACCTTTTTTGATTAACGTTTTTGAGTGCTATTGAATATAGAATTTTTAACTCCAACCAGTTAGATTATCATGAATGGTTATTATTTGATTATTTGTTTATTATTCAAATATTTTCCTTAAACCATATTCATTATAAACTACAGTATGTGCAGTACTTACATGGGTGCTGGAAGTTAAAATAGTGAAATTCAGTGTATCAAGACCATTTAGGATATTGCTGTTTATGCCTTGTCTTCCTTAAGTAACTTTATTTGACTTCTGAATATTAGTCATGTGAAAATTCTTTAGAAGGATGAAAGGCAGCCAGCTTAGAGTGCAGAATGGCTAGTAATTATTTGTTCAGTACCTGTATTTTACACAATTAACTAGTTGTTTGGAAGTGAGTTTTGATGAGAACTCTGTTAGCCTCAGAGGAAAAGTTTTTTCACAACAAAATGAAGAAAGGGTTTACAGTGTGAATATGATGCAGTAAGTATCTTTACATATTTAAATGTATTTGCATATGGCTTATTAAGTTATGGCATATGCACGATATGTAATAGTGGCCTGCTTCTCTTACAGTGAGAAACCCATGCGCTGAGAGGAACGGTGGCTGTATGCACACATGCCGAAATGTAGGTCTCCGTGCCCGGTGTGCCTGCCACACAGGCTACAGCCTGGCTCAGGATCACAAGAACTGTGAAGGTAAATGACTCTGGCATGAATAACTAAACGCTTTTTCCACCCTGTAACTCACTTCACTTACTCTACTGTTGAAAGCTCTTTAATAAGGAACATCCTCTCCTTAATGGATCCTTTTGGGGAAATTTCATTCCCGTGGTTTGGGAACATTTAGAAAGATGGAAATATAGCATTTAATTTGGGAAAGAAAAACAAGGTTGAATGAATGTGAAATGGGTTCCTCTTTTCACCAGGGATAGACAAAATCAGCTAGAGGTTGAAATCCTGTGTCAGAATTACTTTTGGCTTAAAGGTATGTCGAGCACGCCAGTCAGGTGTTAAAAGGCAGTACCCTGAGATCTGACTCTGTACAGTGAAACATTTGAGAAGATCTTAGTGAGTGTGATACTTAAGGTGTTTAGAAACTGCAACTGAAATAGGTTTGCTAACCTTTTCTAACCCCTTCTATACCCTTTCACTAATTCTCATGATTTGACCTGCAAAAACAGGAAGATCAGAACTGTTGAATTTTATGTGTTTCAGACATTGATGAATGTGAAACTGGACAGGCTGAATGTGCTCATGATTGCAGAAACAGTCCAGGTTCCTTCTCCTGTATCTGTAACCCTGGATACGAACTAGGATCTGATGGCCGAAAGTGCTACCGTGTGTAACCTAAAAAATACTTATGTTTGAAGATCATTGTAGGGGATATGATCTGTATGCGCTCATTGTCTTTTCGGTTCTTGTATACTGTCTTGACAGGCATTGAAATGGAAATAGTGAACAGTTGTGAGTCTGGGAACGGAGGCTGCTCACATCAGTGTCATCACGGAACACTTGGACCTGTATGTAGCTGTAACCATGGTTACCAACTTGATGAAGACCTCAGGACTTGTTCAGGTGCATATATTAATATATTATTCTACAGTGAGATCAGGTCAACACTTGGCAAGTAGGTACTGTATGTTTAGAAATAACTGTTTTGTTTGTTTGTTTGTTTGTTTGTTGTTTTACCATTAGACAACTATTGTATGTGACATTTTAGTTAAACACTCCAAGTCTTAGATCTCAAAGCTTTCAAAGTGTATCAATAGGATCCCAAGGAAATCCGTAGCACGCACACAATGAATAACATGAACTGTTCACTACACCCTCATTACATTCTCTACTATGTCATTTCACATTGTCCAGTAAATTATTATAATTCATTAATTATTAGACCAATTCATTTGTGAGATAACAACAATGCACTATGAACTACAACTTAAATCCCATTTGATACATACCATACATTTGGCTCCCAATTGGCCCTGAGAAGCAAGAGCATAAACATGAGTGTAAAATTTTAAACTATAATGTAGTAGCAGAACAAGTCGAATACTTTTGCCTATATTTGGTCCCAGATGATTGCTTTAGAAATACAAATTATTAAACAATAAAATGTGTGTGCAACTGCAATTCCATAGTTTAGCACATTACAGGAGGTGAACAAATATCTCCATGCATTATCATGCTGTTTGTTGGTGTACAGGGAGACTGTGCAGCCTTCAGTATGTGAAAATCTCATTTTAAATCCCTGATACACAGCTGACAGAAAACTGACTTCTATGGACCTTTTGGAGAGAATTAATCTGGATGACAGACCAACAGAACAGACACATGTATATAATTTACACATATAAAAACACACACACACACACACACACACACACACACACACACACACACACACACACACACACACACACACACACACACACACACACACACACACACACACACACACATTGAACTGTACAGTGATTTATTAGAAAATATATTTATTCTCTTTCTTCTTGGCCATCTGGATTATGGCAGTGTATTATTATATTCTACAGAGCTACAGTCTATTATTTTTGGATTGGTACAGTAGCTTTCTCTCTGATTTCTGACTCTCTCAGTATGCTGCTCTTTTCTCAGACTGGAAATAAGTTTTAGTAAAATTTCCTGACCTACAGGTTCAACCTGCTGAAAAGACACAGTCTTGCTTCATGCGTTGTTTTTGCACAGATTTACCAGGACTGTTTTTGTTTTCCAGACTTGGATGAATGTCTAGAGGAAAGTGCATGCTGTGAACAGGACTGCACCAACTATCCTGGTGGTTATGAATGTTACTGCAGGGCAGGATACAGACTCAGCTCAGATGGATGTGGATGTGATGGTACACAGACTGTTTTGTTTTTTGCTAAAGCTCAGACATGAATCCTTATGCCTTGTTGTGTTGAACAGAAGAATGTTTTAGTATGTATGTATGTATGTATGTATGTATGTATGTATGTATGTATGTATGTATATATATGTTTCAATTAATTTTGACAGATGTAGATGAGTGTGTGTCTGAAAATGGAGGCTGTGAGCATACGTGTCAAAACACAGCTGGGTCTTACCAGTGCTTCTGCCAGCTGGGACACCGCTTGGCTGATGACAGACACTCCTGCATCTGTAGGTTAAGTGTCCTTAACGCGTTTGAGAACACTCTGTTATTTTACATATATATATATATATATATATATATATATATATATATATATATATATATATATATATATATATATATATATCTCATGTCTCCTTTTTTCATGTTTGTCCAGCTCTGGAGAAGCCAGAAGAAGCACGGTTTGTTGAAGCACTGTCTCACCATGTGGTGGTAGAAAACCCATTTTCAGACATTACCCTGCTGCAGGATTACCCTCAACCTCTCGAGCTTTATGACGATTTTGAAGATTACACTTTTGGAGAACTGCGGGCAGAGAACACTATTATTGAGAAATTTGGTCAGTCGCTGATAGATTCAAAAATGTCTGTTGTCTTTCCATTATCGTTTTCTTGATAATCTAATATCAAGCCCTGTTCTTTTAATTCAGAAAATGCTGGTACTGTAGATAAGAAAGTTAGGTGTGTAAGTCATTGTGTTCTGAATTTAAACCACTAAACATACTCTATGAGATATTTACTAATTACCTAATGTGATTCAATGAATATTGGTTTATTGGTTCTTACCTAAATTGTGTTCTTTTATTACTTTCCAAAATTGTGCAGTGTGTTTGAACAACACATTCGGCTATGACTGTAGTCTAACCTGTGAAGACTGTTCTAATGGGGGTGTGTGTAATGAAGAGAACAGTGGTTGTGACTGCCCTGATGGCTGGACCGGCATTATCTGCAACCAGAGTGAGTCTGTAGTGAACATATTCTTTGCTTTATAAGGACACACTGCTAGTGTATGATCTGTGTGGTGTTTTTGGCCACCAGCCTGTCCTGAGGGAACTTTTGGCAGAAACTGCTCCTTTACATGCAAGTGTAGGAATGGAGCTATGTGTGACCCTGTAAGGGGGTTTTGCCATTGCCCACCAGGGGTCACTGGAGACATGTGCCAAAACGGTGAGTGTTATATGATGATTGTGTGATGCATCTCTGTTATATGCAGAATAGAACATTTTGTTTTTATGTGTATTATTCACTGTAATTCTTACATTTCAGCCACCAGCCTCATGGCTTAGGAGTAACTATGGAAATAAATATGTGCAAAGCTTCATTATAACTCTGTGGTCTGTGGCTTGCAGGATGTCCTAAAGGTTTTTACGGCAAGTACTGCAATAAAAAGTGCAACTGTGCAAATAATGGACGTTGCCATCAAACCTATGGTGCCTGTCTGTGTGAGCCAGGCCTGTATGGGAGGTTCTGCCATCTCAGTAAGTTTGAGCAGATTGAACTCTAAACTTTCTTAATGATATTTGCAAAGTTTTTTTAGTGTCCTTTTTCAAAATTAACGCTTCTTGTATTTTCCAATTATTTCATGTTTAGGATGTCCTAGATGGTCATATGGACCAGGTTGTTCAGCTGAGTGCCAGTGTGTTCAACAAAATACCCTCGAATGCCACAGACATTATGGAACGTGCATGTGTAAACCTGGCTACCAGGACAAGACATGCAGCAAAGGTTAGCTGGTTTGTTGCTGCTGGTATCATATAATCCAAATACAACTCCAAAATACCAAAGTGTAAATATTATCTGTTTTCTCATCTTTGGTTGCCAGAGTGTGGAAGTGGGTACTATGGTCCAGGATGCAAGACAAAATGCCGGTGTCCGCAAGGAACTAGCTGCCATCACATAACCGGAGAGTGTCAGCAACAGTGTCCAGCTGGTTGGCATGGAAAGAACTGTGACCAAGGTGTGAAAGGTCTTTTACTACAGATACTGATATCTTCTGTACCTAAACACAGCAATAAAAAGGTATTTTAACAGTGTTTGAATTAATTATATATTTTATATTCTTCTTCATATTCTTTTGTGGATGTATTACATTACATTTTCATTCTGCATTTTTTATCCCCTTTTTTCAAATCTGGAAGTGGGGGTTGTGTTTAAAGGCAGTGAACTGAATGATATAAGAACCCCTGTCTCAGACACTTCTAACGAAGGAGATTCTGTTAACCCTCTGCATAAGCCATCTATGAATATGCATATCTTTTTCCACATAAATATTTATCTAACCTTTGTACTTACTGTAGGTCACCAACTCTGAATTTGGCCCTATGTTTGGATTATTACTCCTCTCAAATCTATCACTACTCATCCTCTCACATATTCTTAATGAAAGTTCCAAAATGGCATAATACAAAGGATATTATAGGTATTTTTCTTCACTGTAGCAGCTGTCTGGAAGAGTGGAAAATAGGAACCTTTAATGCCGTGGGCTTCAGTCTACAGAGACATTCTCCAATCGCCAACAGTTTTAGCTATACAGTCAGCCAAGGTGGTTACGGAAATATTCTTGATCTGGAAGTTGTTAAACAATCAGAGAGCTGCATCTGCCAGTAGTTAGTAACAAGAGACTGCAAGAGGAGGCACACCAGGCTTCCAAATTCACACACAGCATCAAGAAAGACAAATCAAATCAAATTGTATTAGCTCTACACATTATTTATTAATTTAATATTTTATCTTGGCTCATGATACTTTGTTTGAGATGTTTTAATTGCTTTGGATACCATGTGGTCTGCCTAGTGCCAAAAGACAGGACAGGTGCATGGAAGTCTGACCCAAAGCACTGAGTCATTGTTCAAACTATTTTATCTACTCTTAGTGATCCTATTAGTGAGTACTGTTGTAAAATCTGG
This sequence comes from Tachysurus fulvidraco, assembly GCF_022655615.1. Taxonomy (NCBI): domain Eukaryota; kingdom Metazoa; phylum Chordata; class Actinopteri; order Siluriformes; family Bagridae; genus Tachysurus; species Tachysurus fulvidraco. The sequence goes on from NC_062540.1 coordinate 12,658,501, forward strand.
ACATAAGATTACCTACTCACCCAGACCCTCTGTCCTAATGGAGCTAAGGCAGATTTCTACATTGTTTAGCAATGAACCAAGATAGTCAATCCTAGCAAGTGGCATGATAATGCAGGGTATAGCATTGCTTTCTCAAAGATCCAGGAACCCTGGCCTGAGATCAGGTTATTGTCTACTACCTGTGCTAAGCGTGATTTCCTCCGGGTTCTCTGGTTTCCAGAAAAAAACAAGTGAGTAGGCAGATAAGCTATGCTAAATTGTCCATAGTTGTGAATTGGTTTGTGAACGTGCAAGTGTCCTGGGTAAATTCTCCTATCTTTGTGTTCTTTCGATCCACAGCCTTAATCCCACTTCAGTCAACACAGAATATCAGATTAACCTGGATCTTCTATTGAATGGACTGAAACAGGAACCATGTAGCTCTCATAAAATTAGCCCCAAATCTCAATCCGACTATTTCCTCAACTATAACTTTTAGCCCTGACTTTTTAAGATTGCCTTGATACACAGCCCTAAACTTGTGACATCATTATTAATAAACTTATCTGAAGTCTGAAGAGCCTCAACACACCCATGTTTATGACGACAGCATTATTCTAAATCATGCTCTATTTCAGGGGCACAGATTGATACTATGGTGACAGTAGCAAGAAAAAAATGCCAAAGTTCTTGTTTAAAATGAGCCGTATTGCAAAACAACCGAGACAACAGGAATGAAGAAAGACAGCATCAAAGTGTTGCTCTTTACTCACATGGATAACCAGGTCTGTGCCTATTCCAAAGGCACTGTGTGAAATTTAGTGTGTTTATTTACCAGAATGTCCAGAAGGGAGGTTTGGTGCTGGCTGCTCTGAGCACTGCGATTGTAATGGAGCAGACTGTGATTCTATATTGGGACGCTGCCACTGTCCAGCTGGAAAGAAGGGAGAACACTGTGGTGAAGGTACGCAATGGGCTACAATGAACATGAACACATGCAGGAACATATGCAGACCACAATGTAGGCTGTGGATAATCAGATAGGATCTGATATTGTATTGAATCTGTATTGCTTGATCAATTGACCTTTACGTTTCCAGAAACATCCATTTACGATAATACAATTTCACACTTTCACCTGTTTGTTTAAGCTCTAGCCACATTTAAGAGAAAGTCTCCAGGACATACACATATCTGTTTTTAAAACGTATCTGTTTTAAAATATTGTTAAACTCTGGCCAAAGATTATAAAATATATGTCTTCCCAAAGGCCAGTTTACTTTTTGAGCTCTTAGTCAGACGCCAGGCTAACACGCAGCTCATCATTCTTAATGAGACAGTTTAAATATGTGTTACTGAGTAGCAGCTCTCAACTGAAATGTAGCAGCAACACCATGTGTAGAATCAGACATCGGGACTATAAATGTGGGAGTATAGTGTGATGTAGTTCGAGAGAATAATGGAGGTTTAGAAATGTCATGTTTAAACTGCAGGAGCTGCTTAGCTTGGCTCAGATGTCTGGCAGACTCACAGACTTTTGTTTATATAGTAGCATGCAGCATTAAGACCTGATATGTGATCCGTTAATAAAAGTTTATCCTAAATACGAAGCAATGGAAGCAGTTTGTCAGCCATGGAAAATGTACTTTAATTGAATTCTTCCCTTCGATATTATAATCTATCTAGTTTAAATGGAAAATTTGCTCCGGGTCATGAACTACCTTGCTGTACAGTATGTCAAATGTGTTGTGTTCCAGAGTGTGAGAAGGGCCGCTGGGGCCTGGCTTGTGCTGAATCATGTCCGGTATGTGAGAATGGTGGGGAGTGTGACAAGCAGAACGGAACTTGTGTGTGTCCACCAGGATACACTGGAAGCCTCTGTCAGGCTGGTAAGGGCTGACATAGCTGTAACTAATAGGCTTGAACTGGTCACCACTCCCAGGACATGAATACTTTAGCTTTAGCATTTCATGACAAATCAGCAGCTGTACAGTATGTTTTCGTGTCAATAACTTATTTTTCCAAACTATTTTTTGCTTTATTCCTTGAAGTCTGCCCAAATGGCTGGTTTGGTCTTGGCTGCCAGTTTCAGTGCCCTTGTGAGAACAGCAAACGCTGTGATCCTGTCTCAGGCTTCTGTGTGTGTGACGATGGCTGGACTGGAGCTAAATGTGAAAAGGGTAAAGTCACATCAGACATCCATTCTAAGGAATATGGAGTTGAGATTTTGTCAGGATGGGAAATACAGTATGCGTCTAATATTTTGTCACAGTGTGTGAGCTTGGATTCTGGGGAGCCAACTGCCTCGGTGTGTGTAACTGTACAAGCAATTCAGTGAACTGTGACCCAGTGACAGGGCAGTGCCTCTGTGATGCAGGTTTTATCGGGACCCACTGTGAGCAAAGTATGTAGCTTCTTCTTGCTACGGTAAATAAAGGTATAATAATAGGCATGTGTCACATGAACAGTGCTTTTTTTTAAGGGTGTCCCACAGGTTATTTTGGGCCAGGCTGTCGCCACCAATGTCAATGTGAGAATGGAGCAGAGTGTGAGAATGTGGGTGGAGCCTGCACCTGTCTGCCAGGCTGGATTGGGACATACTGTGAAAAATGTAAGACAGACCAGATTTCTGGTAGTGTGTGGTAAAAATATCATAAATATCACAGCTCTACAATGATCAGTATCATAGATATACATGCATGAGTGTGTCTCTGCAGCCTGTCCCCAAGGATTCTATGGTCTTGAGTGTCAACAGAAGTGTGAATGCCTGAATGGTGGACAGTGTCACCTTGTAACAGGAGTGTGTTTGTGTCCAGCTGGCTGGCTTGGCCCCCACTGCACCTCCAGTAAGTCTGATACACAAGATGCATCTGCAAAGTACTTCTCTTAGCATTCTGGACTCTATCGTTGAGCGCTAATCCAGATGTTCAGTGTTTTTATGGGAACCAGTGGTGTTCTAGTATGTTCTGCTGTTTAGACATTCATTATTTGTGCATGTTAAGTAATTGATGCCATAAGGCTCCAGTCCAACTATGCCTGCAATGTGGAAAGTTGGATGTCACGTATAAGGTCTTCTTGTAGCTCTCTGTTCTTCAATGTTTGCTTTAACCTCTATGTTTGTGCTTTGTTACAGAATGCCAGAATGGCACCTTTGGTCCTGGGTGCAATATGAGCTGTAACTGCTACAATAATGCCATCTGTGATCATGTTAACGGGCAGTGTCATTGCCAGCCAGGTTGGGCTGGGCCAACATGTGAAGAAGGTAGAGCATTAAATATATTTCAGTACTTTCAAGTACATTGTGCTTGAAGGGAATGAAACTAAGAATTTGATTTTGTCTACAAACACTACAACATTTTTGATATCTTGTATCCTATAGTGCGATGAAAATAGAGCTTTTAGCCCAAAAAGTAGTCAGTCAACAGATACAAACATGCAGGGTGGGGGAAATAATTTTTATTGTTTTTTTGGAGCTAGTGATTCCGGGCATAATGGTGTCACATATTCTGCTAAATACCAGGATATTTTGCATCTGCCAAGATCTGGCTGCATATGTTGTTGTTTTTTTCACCAAGATAATGACACTAAACATAACACATAATTTAATGCAAGACTAAAAATTAACTTTCCACCAACCATCTGTCTCTGTATTTATACCTGCAGTCTGATTTAAACAGGGCTGTCCACGTACTGTAAGTAAGTCTGTGAATGTAAAATAGTTTGGAAGCTGCATTTGCAAATAAAGTGGCAAAAACACTTTTTATCGTTAAAAACATTCATTCATTCATTCATTCATTTATTCATTTTCAGTAACACATGCTGTACTAATGTAATAGACAATTTTTGCAGACATTATAACTCATGGCCTCCATTGTGGTTTAGAGTTTAATGTAAGTTTGATTTTTTCCAGAATGCTTGGATGGATTTTATGGTGTGGACTGTCGCCAGCTATGCATTTGCCAGAATGGTGGATCATGTGACAAGGTCAGCGGGCACTGCTTGTGTGCTAGTGGATGGACAGGGATAGAGTGTGAACTTGGTGAGACGATCTGCTATAGTACTTACCAGTTTATTTTATGTGTTATTAAAATTAGTACGATCAAGTATCTCTTTTTCATTCTGCTTTCTTAACAGAGTGTTCTCCAGGTTTCTTTGGTGCAAATTGTCAGCATGCATGTGAATGTAAGAACGATGGTGTGTGTGACCGCCAGGATGGAAAATGCACATGTCCAGCTGGTTGGGTGGGCCAGAGGTGTGAGATGGGTAAGAAGTGGCCACACACATCATCCTAATGAGTGTGTGAATGACAACTCGTGAGAAAACCAATGTTGTGCTTAATGCTGTTGATCCTGACTGTGTCTGTAGCTTGTGAAGCAGGGCATTTTGGTCCTGGCTGTCAGAAATTGTGCCAATGTGAACAAGGAGCACCATGTGACCACATAACTGGGGTCTGTCTGTGCCCATCAGGCTGGAGAGGGCTCCACTGTGAGAAAAGTCAGTTCATTTATCCTTCATTGCACTTTGCAAAACGTTCATGTTGGCATTTACTTTTTTTTTTTTTTAAATGTATTGCTGAACTTTCTTGAAATATTTATTGCCCTCCCTTTTCACAGCATGCTTACCTGGCTTTTATGGGCAAACATGTTCTCAACGATGTCATTGCGCTCATGGAACATCCTGTAATCATGTGACAGGGGAGTGTGGCTGCCCTCCTGGTTTCACTGGAATGAGTTGTGAGCAAAGTAAGAGCATAAAATTTGCTAATTAGTCAAATGAGTTAGTGTGACTTTGGGTATACTAGAACATCGGTTTAATTAGGATGGTTATTCAGAATATATTTTATGGTCTAAATATCTAAACAAATGCTGTTCAGCTCTTGCAGTCAAACTGCTTGATATACAGTAAATCATGACATATATATGTGTGTTTTCAATGCAGTCAGAAAGTATTCAAACCCATTCACTTTTTTCAATTTTGATACTAGAATCATTCAAAATTTTCTCATATTTCTCATTTTCTCATCATGAAAAAAGAATTTTAGAACTATCACATGTACATAAGTATTAAGACCTTTTACTCAAGCTTTGCACATCTGGATTGAAGGATTTTCTTCCATTCTTCTTTGCAAATCTTCTCAAGCTTGGTCATGTTGTCTGGAGACTGCTCTTTACAAACACACACACACACACACACACACACACACACACACACACACACACACACACACACACACACACACACGTTCGCCTCACACCTCCAGGGTTTGGGGTTCGATTCCCCCCTCCACCTTGTGTGTGTGGAGTTTGTATTTTCTCCTCGTGCCTCGGAGGTTTCCTCCGGTGGTCCAAAGACATGGTAGGTTGTTTGGCATCTCAGGAAAAATTGTCTGGAGTGTGTGAGTGTGTGAGTGAATGAGAGTGTGTGTGTGATAAGTGATAGAAAATGAATGAATGAATGAATGAATATTAATAGAATATGTTCTGAATATTTTGGCAGAATGTCAGCCTGGTACATATGGACAAAACTGCAATCAGGTGTGCCAGTGTTCTGAGGCTAATCACCTGTGTCATCCTGTCACTGGAGTGTGTCACTGTGCACCAGGCTTCCGTGGTGATAAGTGTGATATAGGCAAGAGTCTGTTACTTAACATTTAACTGTAACATTAAACTGTGTACATTTTCTCCTAGAATATTAGAAATATGTTTTGCTATATAATGGTATATAGTATAAAAGTTTTGCTAATGCCTATGCCTGGCTGCTGGTCACAGAATGTGAAGATGGAAGTTTTGGTCCAAACTGTGAGCATGAATGCAAGTGTTTGAATGGCGGTATGTGCCAACCTACCACGGGCACTTGTGACTGCCGTCCAGGATACATTGGAGCCAACTGCAATATCAGTGAGTAACAAATTAAGACACGAAGTTATCACTGTTTACACAAAAACATGTTATTTTGAAATTTCTATCTAATATACTTGTTTTAGTGACTTCATATTTGCTTAAGAATCTGATTAGCTGTTGTTAGTCTTTAATACTCAAAATCCACATAAGATTTGAATCAAATTCACATGTGTATTAGATTAGCGCTGAACAAAAAAGCAAGATTGGCATGGTTGAGCAAGATTCAGAGTTCTATGCTATGCTAGTATTTTTTGCCTTTCTTAGTCTTTCACATCTGCATACTGTAGCTGTACAAACCTATAATAAGTGACTTTCCAGTAGCTTTTTTCATGTACTGTATGATGAAAAATGACAGATTATCAGATTATCATTAGTACCCTAATGTGTTTAGAAAACACAGCTTTATACCCCTAAAGCTGATGTAATGGATAGTTAAGTTACAGCATTACACTATTTTGATTACCAAATGCAGGAGTTGTTTATTTACATAATTCTGGCAGAAAGACAAAATGGCAATATAATGAACCTTAAACCTAATTCAAAGGGATATGTCCATGGTAATGGAACTCTGGATAATAGAAGTCACACAAACAATAGGAATTGCTAGAAAAGCAATGCTAAAACTAGGGAATGGATTATACTCGCTTTTGCTGAGTATGCTTCCACAAGGACAGCCTAAATATGCATGAGATTATTATGTATGATATCACTAAACATTAGGGCACGGTGGCTTAGTGGGTAGCACGTTCGCCTCACACCTCCAGGGTCGGGGTTCGATTCCCGCCTCCGCCTTGTGTGTGCGGAGTTTGCATGTTCTCCCCGTGCCTCGGGGGTTTCCTCCGGGTACTCCGGTTTCCTCCCCCAGTCCAAAGACATGCATGGTAGGTTAATTGGCATCTCTGGAAAATTGTCCGTAGTGTGTGAATGCGTGAGTGAATGAGAGTGTGTGTATCCAGGGTGTATCCTGCCTTGATGCCCGATGACGCCTGAGATAGGCACAGGCTCCCCGTGACCCGAGAAGTTCGGATGAAGCGGTAGAAAATGAATGAATGAATGAATCACTAAACATAAAGATGCCTTTGCACTGCAATTGATGAGAAGTTTTGCTACGATGGTTGCGGTGGATCTACAATTGCTACGATATCCTATGGTCTGCAAATACCTCAAGCGATTTTGCACTCAAGTCTACACCAGTGAACAGCTGATGAAACAAAATCTCTATTTAACTTAATGTTAAAGCTAAAATTAATTTCCTGTTACTTTATGACCATACAGTACAGTTATAAAAGTGAAATAATTTATGATTGCACTATCCGGTGTCACAGAGATGAGAATCAGTTCCCTTTAAATAAATTGGGGTATGGAAGCCTTTATTATCGCCACATAATGCAAGTCGTCGCCTGGGGCAAGTCGTCGCCTGGGGCAAGTCGTGGCCTAATGGTTAGAGAGTCTGACTCGTAATCCTAAGGTTGTGGGTTCGAGTCTCGGGCTGGCCACGACTTGAGCAAGGCACCGAACTTCCCAACTGCTCCCCGGGCGCCGCAGCATAAAAATGGCTGCCCACTGCTCCGGGTGTGTGTGTTCACTGCTGTGTGTGTACTTTGGATGGGTTAAATGCAGAGAATTAATTCTGAGTATGGGTCACCGTACTTAGCCATATGTCACTTCACTTCATATACATTGCAGCACAAATTTTTCACACAGAGCACAGGTGCGGCTATGATACAGCTCCCTGCTCTACTGTTAGGCACGTTGGCAGTGCTGGGGCTTGAACCCTGATCCTCTGATCAACAACTCAGAGCCTTAACTACTTGATCCATCACTGCCCCTATTTTGAGGCTGATTCCTCTCAAAATCTCTTTCTGATATCGTCTCGGTGAAATTTGCTTTCCAACATTGCCTCTGTCTTGCTCATTAGAGATAAATAGATAAATGTAAAATTTAGAACTTGATTGTATATTACTATAAAGCTACTTTTCTTAGAATGACCAAAATCGCCATGGAAATAAAACTGAATAAAATTTAAATGTAGAACTAGTGCTATGGCAGTATTCTGGTGATCAAATCCACAGGAGCCCTTGGATGGTGTCACATGAAGAACGTATGAGAAAATGAACACAACCCATAGCAAATAGATTATAAGGGGAAAATCTTCTAAAACATCTCTTGTTTTTGTGATTGACAGAAATGCGTTTCCCTGCTCTGTGAGATAAAATCACAAAATGCAGTATTTTTATTTTATGCAAGAGGTGACGTGTGCCTGCAAAATAAAATGAGCGGATCAATGGCGAGTTTCTCTATTACAGTAGATAAATAGCTTGTCATTTTCTTAAGGAAGCGGAGAAAAAATAAGAATGGTATTGCCGGTATGGATGGAAATAAAATCACTAGCTTAGCATTTACAAATAATCCTGTCCAAAAACAGGTTGAAGTGGAAAATATAATTGATGTTACATTACAGAAGTTATTTTATAGAATCTGTATAATATTGGCTCATTTTGATTTTGTTCTCATCAGCCTGTCCGTCTGGCTGGTATGGACAGGACTGTCAGGAGGTAGCTCTGTGTGGAGAAGGAGCCAGAAGTGATCCTGTCACAGGCCGCTGTGTGTGCACGTTTATTCATCACGGAGAAGACTGTGGGCAAGGTTTGAGTCCTCCACAGCATAATGCTTAATGATAATGATAATAAGAGTTGGTGGTGCAGCTGCCATGTCTGTCTCTTAAAAGCTGTTTTTAAAGATATGATTGATTTTTGTGTGTTTCAGGTTGTGCACAGGGCTGGTTTGGAGAAGACTGCTCTCAGCACTGTAACTGCAGTAATGGTGCACTATGTGATCCTGTAACAGGAAACTGCACCTGTGGCCTGGGCTGGACTGGGGATTACTGTGATATAGGTAAATTACATTGAAGTGGTTAGAAACAGTTTCTGAGAGTTAATAGTGTTTCCTACAGTAGGTGATGTCTACTAACATTACAGTATTATATACAGCTTTTAGCTGAATTAAATTGCCTAGAATTAGTTAAAAGACAGCATCTGTGAAAGGTTCACTCACATTATTACTCACAAATTTTGTATTAAAACAAAAGTGAATAAAACAATCATCACCCTAATAGCTATAATTTGTGTCACTTAGCCTATAATGGCCTAATGTAAGACATTAGTGTGTGACATGTACTGTAGAGTAAGATTAACTACCTAGCTAAGTAGGACTGCCATGTAGCTGTGCTCCTTTTAACCAAAATTACAACAGAATAAACAAATTATTTAATTAACAGTAATTCTAGTTCAATTATGCACACTCATTAGCAACTCATTAATCATTAAATCATTAATTCTCTCAACAGCTTTGCCAACCAGGGTCATGATTTACTGAGATCCCAAATAATGAGGACAAATTGCGGATAAATTGTGCAAGCAGCTAGTGTGTGTATTGCAGATCATTTACAGAAATGACATCTTTTGTAAAGTAGTGGTATAAACAGGAAGGGGATTTCTGATGTTACTTAAATTATGTAACTTAAAGAATGTCTACAGTTAAGATGTCTTTAAACTTCCTTCATCTGTGCTGCTGTGTTTGTGTTCCTCAGAGTGCCCAAGAGGCAGATATGGTGCTAACTGCCACCAGCAGTGTGACTGCAGGAACAATGGCACCTGTGACCGAGTGACAGGAGAGTGCCAGTGTGAGCCAGGATTCTATGGGCATCTCTGCCAACATGGTGAGATCTAAAAAGTACAGTATGGCTCTGTATTGTCACACCCATATAACCGTGTCAGGGATGTCATGTATGACTTCAGGTTTCTTTATTTTTTCTTTATTTTTATTTCAAGTTTGTCCTTCTGGATTCCATGGCCACCGTTGCCAACTTGCTTGCAACTGCCATGGCAAGGCCCAGTGTGATGCCAGGACAGGTCGGTGTCTCTGTCCTCCGGGTTATCATGGAAAGCACTGTGAAAAAGGTGAGGAACAGTTTTTATAGGTCGAAGCTCTGTAGTAGTCATGATCCTTCATCTTTCCTGTTTGTCTTCTTCCAGAGTGTGAACAAGGCACTTTTGGGCTTGACTGTGCCCATGTTTGTGACTGTGATGAAGACACACCATGTGACCCTGTGAGTGGAAAGTGCCTGTGCGGACCAGGAAAGATGGGGAGCCGCTGTGATAAAAGTTGATCTAAGATCTTTTCATTCATTTAATAAAATCAATGAGTAGCAAGGCCCTTATGCTCATTTTGCCTGAAAGCTTTTGTGACATAAAATTAACAATTGTTTTGTTTTTATTCTAAGCCTGTGCACTGAATCACTATGGACCAAAATGTTCAGAAACCTGCGAGTGTGGAAATGGAGCTCAGTGCAATCCAAGGAATGGACAGTGCACTTGTATGAATGGCTGGATAGGACCAAACTGCCTAGAAGGTACATTTATCATTGCTTCATTTGCTATCATTCATCACTTATTTCTAAAAATATACCATGGGCAAAGTACTGTTTGTCCCTTCTCGACAGGCAGCATCCTAGCTTCCAGTCAATACTACAGAGGGAAAAGGAAGAATAAGCCACAACACAGTGCTCCAGTATGACAACTGCAAATTATTTTCCTGTATCTAAATGTTAATTCAGGCTTTTAACAAGCCAAACTGAACAAGTGCACTATGAATCTGTCTCCAGAACAGAAATCAGAACTTTTTTTTTTACAAACCTGGTCAAACTTGATATTAAAAATGGAATTTCTGAAATATTTGCATAAAATATTTGTATACTTATTTGAATAGATGAAAAATGCACATAGACATAAAGCTTTTTTAAGGTCTCAGTGAGAAGAGGATAGACTGATTGAGCAGGAATGAAATGGCTAATGAAAGAACTGAAACTTCTATATAACTATATATATATATTTCAGATGTATGAATGTGTTTATATACAGTATTTGTATAATTATGCAAATGTTTTGTAATATCATTTGTATTTACATTGATAATGTCACCAGAACATTTCTGTAGGTTCAACTGAGGTTTTCTTTCTTTGATTCTTTGATTCTTATTTCTTTAATGCAATGTAAATAAATATTGTATATGGCAGTGAGATTCAGTCAGACTTTGCACTAATGCAATTTTAATACCAAAAGTAAAATAAAAAAAAAATTGGGATATATAAATATTGCATATTGGTATATACAATCTGATTTTAATACACTAGGTACTCTTTTAATTACTTTTACAAAACAATATTATGTCAAAGAATAGATTTATTTTTACACATCTTTTTAATGCAATCATTATAAATTGTGTTTTGGTGCTATAGAGTAAAAATGCATTACATGACAAGTGAACCAGTGTTTAACCCCGAAAACCTTTTATAAGAATTCAGATCTTATGTAAGGTCAGCATTATTCAGGTCACAAATGCGAGGGCCTATTCTTAGTATATCTCTGAATTCAACTGCTTAATTTCCTACAAAAAAAACTAATATCAAACAATGCAGATATGTGGCATGTTAGAAAACCTATATTTATTGCAGTGTTAGAAATCTATAAATTTCATTCATTCATTCATTTTCTACCGCTTATCCGAACTTCTCGGGTCACGGGGAGCCTGTGCCTATCTCAGGCATCATCGGGCATCAAGGCAGGATACACCCTGGGCGGAGTGCCAACCTATCGTGGGGCACACACACACTCTCATACACACACACCACGGACAATTTTCCAGAGATGCCAATCAACCTACCATGCATGTCTTTGGACCGGGGAGGAAACCGGAGTACCCGGAGGAAACCCCCGAGGCACAAGGAGAACATGCAAACTCCACACACACAAGGCGAAGGTGGGAATCGAACCCCCAACCCTGGAGGTGTGAGGCAAACATGCCAACCACTAAGCCACCGAAATCTATAAATTTAATAAAGAAAATGAAAAATGCTCAAAAATAGTGTTCTAAGGTTTACGAAGTGTCATTCAGTAATCTGTCCAACCTTCTGTCCGTCCGTCTATCCATCCCTGCGGTGCATTGAACTCACATGGATCATTACACTATGAGATGAAAAAAGTTCAACAGTCATTTTTAATGTGGTTTATTTTCATTAGTTCTAAGCTGTACATATTTTCTGTCAAGCACAAAATAAGAAATAGTACCCCAGGCATAACAAATCATATGTTAAAACAATACAGTACACTGAGGTCAAACTGAGGAATCAAATCATCTTATCATTTAACCAAAATGAAACAAAAAAAAATACGAAGTGACAACTTTGTGCATGTAACGTCAATGGCACTTAAGCTGGGATAAAAAAAAATCATAAAAAAATAAGCTGTTTTCGATTTTAATGACATGCATCAAAAGCTTAAACAGTCATCAATCGTCTGCAACACACGGCTCTAACCCCTAATATTCAGATATTAATGACAATGCAAATTCATTATAAATTCTCTTTTTCAGACCATAATGGTGTTAAAAGCTTTAATGCAAGTTACAGTATCAATGATGTCCAGACTGGACGAATAACAACATGATTACTCTAAGGCCTTTAGCACATACGATGTTGATATTGACATTAACATTTTACAGTAGCCATTATCAGCATGTGGAACAGACAGAGGCAACTGCAAAATCAATGTTGTTCAGTTATTCACTTTACCTACAGCAGTAGGTAAAAAAAAAAAAAAGCTTAAACAAGCTTACTCGCTAAAAGTTTGGAATATTAAAATAGATTAAGGTTGAATTAATTTACTTAGGAAGAGGGAAAAAATATAGCTTTTAGTCAGGTAATTCTTAAAGTCAGGCTTTACTGTTTTCTATTAGCAGTCAAATAGTAAATAAAACTTGATCCGTTAAAGTGAGGCTCTAATGAGCTCTAATTCACTTTGTAGTTTTAATCTAGATGTGCATAAGTGCTTTCAATGCAAACAGTATTATATAAGTTTAATAAAGTGCCATTTTAGGATGATACAGTGATAATAAATCAGTAGATGTCATTGTATGGGACTTAATTCAGACTCTACACATACTGTACATGGGCCTGCTTCCATGTGTGTACGTTGAGGGTTTTTGGTGGTGCTGTAGGTTTATGGCTTTGATAAAGAGCATCACTGCTCAGCAGAGGGAGCCATTGGCCCGACTAATAACACAAGAAATATAGCATATTACATCCTGCTCAGCTAGAAAGAAAGGCAACTCCAATATGTAAACATTAGTTGGAGTGAAAATCCACTAGAATCTGTTTAAAACAATTTTTGGTACGATCCTATCTTACCTTTCAACATGAAGAGACAAGCAGAAACAACTCCAGTCCCAAAAAGTCCATTTCATAAACTCGGTAGAAAGCTTTAAGTTATAAATGTATATATTTGTATTTATAGATGACAGGATAATTTTAATGAGAGAAAAAAACAGAAATTAAAAAAAAATGCAAAATTTTTTTACAAAAATTGGAGCATTAAGGCAAATCAAACAATGGATGGATATAAGATGAATTATACTTAATATTATACTATATATATTATAGATATTATACTATATTTATAGATTTTTTATACTATATGAGCCAGTTAAATAAGCATCACTGTTCAGCTGGATATTTGTGTTCATGTTAATGTAAGAATTAGAGTAGAATAGCGAACAATACATACATAATACAAATTCTTTGGTGTTCCTTTAGTGAACTCTGAGAAATGTGCATGTATTGTAAGGTTTAAGATGTTTACTTGATTCCTACACAGAACACAGTTACTGTTCAATCTTTTGCTGCTTCCACATGTAGACGAGCTACTTGTTAAGAAAAAAAAAAGGTAAATGCTAATCTTAAATATTTAATTCAGGTTGACAAATTCAAAAACTGTTCTACTCGCAATATCGGATGTTTAGGAATCTTTGATGCTATGGTTAAGCCATCATCTATCCAAAAGAATAGAATTCAACTTCCACCTCCATTCAGAGACAATGAACAACGACCTTCACAAATGCAGGTGTAATTCTTTTACGAATTTGTCAGTGGCTGAAATGCTCAACCAAGGCTCTTGGAAATTATATGCTAGCTATTTTCCAAAAGCATTTTTAAGTGGTTATATTTCTAAGAGAAAGGGCAAAAAGCATGTGTCTAGGCTGGTGAATCACATGCATTTGTAGCATACATACAGACTTTCTCTGGAATCCTGTGTGTTTACTAGAAGATTCCTAAAAGGGAAAAAGCAAGTGAGTCAAAGGACGTGCATGTATCAGAGGCGCCTATGTGGGGAAGAGGAGCATTCTACTTATAGAGCTGGCCCAGCTGATTTGGGCCACGATTGTTCCTCCTTTGTCATTCTAAAGACATTTAATTCTTCCTAGTTGATTTTTTAGACTCTGCTGAGTGCAAGTTGGTATCTCCAGCACAAACTGCGACTGTGCCAGGTGCAGACCCGTGAGCCAAAGTCTCATTCGGTTAAAGCTCAAGCAGATATAGGAGCAAAAGGACAGCAAGCAGAGAAAGCCTTCCTTTAGGACCTGTAGTCCTTTTTACTGTATGGCTTGTTTCCTAGAATACTGTCCACCTCATGGATGATTGAGGATGACAACTTGGATAGAACCTGTGTGGCAAATGATAAATAATAGATGCTTTAGAATTACTACATAACTGATACATTGCAATTGCTGTTAACAGCCCAGGAATAATGATTTAAAAAATAGTGGAAACACTGAAACTCTTTCCTGGGGCTCAATACTACAAGGAAATCAATACTAGACAATAAGTAATGACATGACAAGTGTGTGTTACATTGGTAAAATATAGTAGACAGAGACATATTAAAAATGTACTATATATCTAGTACTATGTCATTTAAATCATCTATTAAATGGGCTTTAAATAAACCAGATAGTTTTAAACATTTCCTTTGATTAATATGTCCATTTTAATTGCATTTATATGTCTTTGAGAATTCACAACATAAAAAAAATCCCAACATATAATCATTTGCAAACACTTCATTTGTATTAATCAGAAATGCTTCTAATGCAATTTGTAGCTCATCAATAACTTGGAACATGGTAATTAGAACACCGGCTAATTAACAACAACACATGTATTGGAAAACAAGAAATGACTAAATATTCACCTGGATAGCTCCTATGTTCTCAATGAGTTGGTCAGTGCTGGATGCACCTAGCAGCACAGAGCTGACTCCCTCGTTCCTTAGACACCATGCTGTAGAGAGACATACATGACAAACAGAAAAAAACAAGACAGCAGAACAAAGCAGATAATTAGATGATTTTTTTTTATTGATTTTCTAATCCAAAATGTTTCTTATTTAGATTCTAGGATCTCCAGTCAGACTATTGATGAGAAGGCTGTGAGTTTAAATCCCAGGTCCACCAAGCTGCGAACTGCTTGGCCCTTGAGCAAGGCCCTTAACCCCTTAACTGCTCTGTTATATAGATTGAGATAAAACTGTAAGTTGCTCTGGATAAAGGCATCTGCCAAGACTTGCTCACTTACAATTCATAGTACAGCTTAATTTTCCCAACTGCCTTTTCTCCCAACCTGTTAAATTAACTAACTTGTTAATTAACTTATTTTAAAGCTAAACTAGTGAATAATTTAAAATCATTTTAAAGGAATCTAAAGACTTATTTCAGAATAATAAAATCAAACTAAATGAAATATTGTGTATGTGTTAGCTTAATAAAGTCTCAGCTATGCATTTGTGCTTTTTATGGACATGCGAATAGAATTATCAGTATGGAGTAATTTTGCAGACAAAATTAAAAAGGAATTGCAAATTGTAGTTCCAGTTGTGTTTCCTACTTGTACTTGTAAAAACCATAACATAATTCAAATGCAAATGCAAACCGTTTGCATTTGCGTTTTCTACTTGTCGTGTACAAAGCCTGCCAGAACTATAGGTTACTTACATAACCCCAGTTCTCTGATAGCATTAAGTGAGGTGTCTTACTGAGATACACCCCTTCTGCGTATTACTCAGAAGCCCTATCACCTATTGGCTGGCAGACATGACACTGGTGTCTGGGTTGTGGCTTCTTACCACAGTATAAGAAGAGCCACCCAGCATCATCACACTATTCAAAACAAGAACACCTCTTCTTTGCTTCACACAGGAAGGAGGGTGATCTTGTGAGACACCCCACTTAATGCTATCAGAGAACCGGGCTTACCTAAGCAATGTTAGGCAGTAACGAGTTACTGTAACAGCGTTACTTTTGACAGTAACTAATACTCCAACGCGTTACTTTTTTAAATAAAGTAACTCTGTTACCGTTACTATATGATGCGTTACCCGTTACTTTTTTTAATTAATTAATTTAGGCTGAAGTGTAGCCTACAGCCTAACCTGTTTACAGCAGCGACGCATTGTAGGATTGGTGGATGCCAACCTGTAAACACGAAGAAGACGCGCTGTGGGCGTGTTTCTGTTTATTCAAGTATGTCGGCAGTAATTCCGAAACACATGGGCTATAGCCCGCCCACACTGACAATTGATTGGTTGACGTACCGAAACAGGCCAATCAGGAATGGCCCCCTCCCTCTCTACCGTGCTCTACAAGGTTTGGAGCACATACTTGAATACTTGTCTCTGTCGCGCATGCGCGCTCTTGCTCGCTCGATTTAGATTCCGGGAGATTGTAACTAATTTGCGGGCATCAGGGAGCCGCTATCAATATGCGGGAGACTCCCGGAACATCCGGGATACTTGGGATGTCTGGTTTCGTGTTTGTATAGACCATAACGCATAAACGGGCATTAATGGGAACGTTAAAGAACGTTCTTTAAAAAAGTAACTAAAAAGTTACTTTTAACAGTAACGCGTTACTTTTTGGTGTAAGTAATCAATAACGTAATTGAGTTACTTTTTGAATGAAGTAACTAGTAACTGTAACTAGTTACTATTTTTTAGTAACTAGCAAAACACTGTACCTAAGTAACTTATACAGTAGTTCTCTTTCAAGCATACATTTTGGTGTCTCACTATGGGACTTCCTAACTCCCGTATTGCCAGATAGCCTGTTTCAATCTCACCTGCCAAGCAGTTCACGACAAACATCCACGGTTGGATGAGTGAGAACTCAAGATCCTACACTCAGTACAGCATTTGTGCAGTGACCCCTTTAAAGAGAGCCCATGATGTTGACATCCCCCTTGTTGAATGTGCGTGTAAACAAGGCAGAGCTGTAAGACCCTTACTGGAATACACCAGGGAAATCACTTCCACTATCCAGTGCAATAAGTGATGTTACATGAATAATGTTCCCGAATGCAGTTTAGCCCAAAACACAAACAGCTGATAACTTTTTCGGAACCCTCCGGTTCTGTCCATGTAATTGTACAGAGCGTGCACTGGGCATAAGGAGTTCGACCTTTGCTGATCTGGCAAAGCAAAAGGTGGGGATGCTTTTAGCTCAAGAGGAACAATAGAATTAATGACCTACGGCATGAAAGCAGGGTTTGGCTTCGACACAACGACCGCATCCCCCTGCATAAATTACATGCATGCAGAATGCACAGAAAGTGCATAAATTTAACTCACGTGCTTCACTGAAGCCAATGCAACCAGCAGCGCTGTTTTATATGACAATACTTTAAGCTCAACTTTGTCCAGCAGCTTGAACACACACACACACACACACACACACACACACACACACACACACACACACACACACACACACACACACACACACACACACACACACACACACACACACACACACACACACACACAATCAACTGTATGGACTGTAATGACCCACACCAAATACACACTCTTCCAATTTACATCCATGTCTACAGCATCATATCAAACTGTTTACATGCTGTTTTGCACACTGTTTTTACTCTTTGCACATGCTGTCTCAGATGTCAGTCAATTGCTGGTTTGCACAATACATCACAATACCTCATGCAACTGCTGCTATAATACTAATGTGTTCATTCCAGTATTTCCGCACACATAATATTGTTTGAACATACAGTATTTACACTGTTCGGTGCTGTTTTTGTGTATTCTTTTGTGTATTGTCTTTTGTGTATTGTCTTATGTGTATTGTCTGGTATTTTTTGTTTGCACTGTCTTTTGTCCTGCACTGTCTTTTGTCTTGCACTGTTTGCACCAGGTTGCACAGATGCTCTTTATGTGACTAGGACTACTTACTAAGTCCTTAGCTCTGTCTTTGTTTTATGTAGCACTATGGTCCTGGAGAAACCTTGTCTCATTTCACTGTGGACTGCAATATATATGTTTGAAATGACTATATATGTTTGAAATGACAATAAAAGTTTCTTGACTTGACTTTAATTGAATGAGACCACAGTGAGAGTACTACTTTTAAATCCTATCTCAGTCCTGAGACAGGCAGAGCACAATGCGCACCCTTCATAAAGCGGCACACTAGAGGATGCTGTCCAACAGTCTTACCCTCAAACCCTGTGTGACATGCTGATATGGCACCTTTATCGTTGAGAAGGCTCTCTCCTGATGAGAAGGCTCTCAAATCCCTCTCAAAAGAAATTATAGTATCACTGCCACTGAGAACTGAAAGGGAATTTTGTGTTTAACTATGCACCATCACTCAAACATGTTCCCTATTTACATTCATAAAGAGATCTTTTAGACAAGGCTCTATCATTTTGTATAGTTTTTTTAACACTTTCAGGCAAACCAGTTCCACTCAAGTTAAACCACTCACTGGAAAGGCATAAAGTGCCAGGCGCTCCGGATGTGGATAAAAATCTTTCCCAATGCCTGTGAAGAGCCCATGTATAGCATATGTATGATCTCCACCTATGATCACTTGCCTGGCCAGTGTGGATGTAATAATATCAGTCTCAATCCCTCCTTAGGTCTAATATCGGCTGGAGAGCTTGCGTCCCTTTCTTCGGGAGCAGGAATTTTCTTGAATAAAACCCACTTTGGCTTTGCTCGGTTGGAACCACTCTTATTGACATTTTCCCCAATAGGGAGTTAATTTCCTCTTGGAGAACATGTTTTAAATGTCCCTGCACCCGAGTATAAATTATTCCCTTTGAATTGCGGGGGGACGGAGGAAAAAACTGCAGTCTTTACCCAAACTGTATTGTTCTCAATACCCAATTTGACTGTGTGCATTCCTGCCAGTGTCTTATTTGCAGTGTGTTCAAGGTCTTAGCGCTTAGTGCTTGGGCAGAGTTTAACTCTTTCACCACCTTTAAGGGAGCAGTGTGTCCCAGGTGGTGTAATTATATGTTCTGTCAGTATGTTTTGCAATATTTTTTGGGGCTTTTTATTTTGCAACTTTTTTTGGGGTTAACAGTAAAAACTTTATTGTATTTCGAGAGTGTAAAGTGCTTGTGAGTAGTGGGTGGGTGTGCACCACTGCAGCCTCTCTCATTCTCTTCACTGCTGTATGCTCTCTGGCCCAAACGGGCTCTGTTGTAACCACAGAAATTCTGGGAATCTCCAAACTCGTTCCCTCTTGAACACTAAAGGAATGAGGGTCTGGAGACTGCACACGGGGGTGTTGCGGGCACCCTTTCTCCAGAAAAAAGCCATCAGACTGCTCTCTTCTTCCTCCTCACCACCTGAGAGGCATGAGGAACTATTGGGTCGGTCTGCGTTGTTGCATGCGGACAGTTCTTGTGGTGCCAGACAGGCTTTTGTTCCTGAACTCCACTCTG
Source organism: Tachysurus fulvidraco (assembly GCF_022655615.1). NCBI lineage: Eukaryota > Metazoa > Chordata > Actinopteri > Siluriformes > Bagridae > Tachysurus > Tachysurus fulvidraco. The sequence goes on from NC_062540.1 coordinate 12,678,019, forward strand.
ACCCGCTGCATTCCTCTGATAGATTAGCCAGGTTAAGCCAATGTGCTCTCTCCTGAATCACCATAGTAGCCATGGCCTTACCCTCGGCCTGAACCACGCATCTCTGTAGACGGATAGAGAGATCTGTAACCACACAATTCTCATCCCAGGTGGCAGACACCTAATCCTATAGCTCTGATTGGTATGCGGTCAGCATAGAGATAGCATTCAGGGCTCATATTGAGAGTGACTGCCTTATATTACACTGGAATCTATCTGCTTTTAATGGTAATGTTGGGTTAGCAGCCACCATGCGCTTAGGATGCAAATGTGTGGCTACTAATTGGTCCATAGGGAGAATGCAGAGAAGGAAGTCCTTCTCCATTCCCTGGAGGTCAAGAGACAATTCCTCTTGAATGGGCATTTTCCCTGTTATAGGTTTATCTTTCCAGGTGACAGTGACTTTCTCCAGGAGCTCTGGAAAAATTGGGAGGATCTACCCATTTTCTATCTGCAGTCTTTTGCCCTTATAGCATGACTGTGGTCTCTGCTAGTATGGTCGGCCACTAAATATTTAGTTTCTCTGTGGCAGGTTTGCAAACATCCTGCATATCCCCTAAGAAGTGGAGAGGATGGCGTCCTGCCCGCCTCCTCCGTGGATCCTGCAGCAGCGAAGGGCTGTCAAAGATTATCAGGGGGAAGGAAAAGGAAACCCTCAAAATCTTCCTCTTCATCAGAGAGGACAATATCTACTCCATCTTTGAAGTCGGGCACATCCTCTTCCACTTTTTCCATGCTTTAGCAAAGGCTCTTGATGTTCAAAAGTGTGCAATGCTCACAAGAGCAGGGAGCATCGATTGCTGCTTGGGTGTGTTTCAGCCCAAGACATGCAGAGTATACCTGGTGTATCTCTGCATGAGATCTTATTACCGCATGAGCTTAGGCGTGGCAGATTCCCCCCACTAGCTAAGGAAGTCTTCATTTCTGCAGATATTGTTCTGGTACTGAGGAAAACTGGAGTGTAAACGTAAGGATTAGGCAAGCAGCAACGTGACAGTAAACTGGAGTGCAAACCGAAGGATTAGGTAAGCAGCGGCGTGGCGGCCGACAGTTCGTCTGAATCAGTACCAGGAATGTGAGGTGAGAAGAGGTTTTTGAATACCGTGATGATGCTGGGTGGCTCTTCTTATACTGAGGTAAGAAGCCACTCCCCGGACACAAACGTCATGTCTGCCAGGCAATATGGGCTCACATAATGTGATAGGGCTTCTGAGGAATAGGTGGAAGGGGCTTATCCCATAGTAACACACCAAAACATATGCTTCAAAGAGAACTCCTATTCAATTAAAATCCTTATGCATTTGCGTTTCCAATGTCTGCACATAAACTTGTTAATCTTTGCTTGGGAGTGGGATTATGTTATGGGGCATGTTTGTATCTGGAAGTGACGTTATTCACAGTTGACTGTTGGCCCGGACAGAATATGTGCAATTGCTCCAATTTTTATTTCCTCGTTAACACAGTCTAATGGTAACCTATTCTGAATTTCTGTCTAAATATAGTATTCCAGTTTCTCCAAAATACTATGCTGTGGTTATGGGTGCTATTCCATTTGCTCTAAAGATGCTTCTTTAAAATATCTGCCCTCAGCCTTCTGCATACTCTTGAATCCTGCTGATACTAAAATTTGTCACATTTGTTTCTCCCATTTCCCAATAAAAAACAACAATCGTTTTATTCAGCCTGTTTCAAAGGGATATTGTCTCCAGCCCTACTATTATTTCCTTTTGGGATGATTTTTATCATTGGAATGATTATTTTTATTATAATCATTTTTATTGATGATCTGTTGTGGAGTAAAATTTGGAAACTTCCCCAGAAATACAAAGAAAATCAAAAAATTTCCTTTAAGCTAATCTATAAGTATTATCCTTGCAATTATTATCTTGTAAACAGATTTAATTGAGGTATTCACATATGCAGTACTGTCTAAATGATGAAACACTTATTTTGGAGTTACTCTCACTCAGTCCGGTACTGTTCGGATTTCTGCTCTTTCATTAAGGCTCACTTCTTGTCCAATATTCAACTGTGCTTTAAAATGTTTTATTCTGCAAATTTTCTCATAGGGGCGGCACGGTGGCTTAGTGGTTAGCACGTTTGCCTCACACCTCCAGGGTTGGAGTTTGCATGTTCTCCCCGTGCCTCGGGGGTTTCCTCCGGGTACTCCGATTTCCTCCCCCAGTCCAAAGACATGCATGGTAGGTTGATTGGCATCTCTGGAAAATTGTCCGTAGTGTGTGTGTGTGTGTGTGTGAGTGAATAAGAGTGTGTGTCCTGCGATGAGTTGGCACTTTGTCCAGGGTGTATCCTGCCTTGATGCCCGATGATGCCTGAGATAGGCACAAACTCCCCCGCGACTCGAGAAGTTTGGATAAGCGGTAGAAAATGACTTTCTACTTTCTACTTCTTTTGGCTAAATACAGCTTAATTTTAAAAGCTGAAATGCAACAATATTTAAATACATTGTTGTGTTTACGTAATAAAAAAGTTGTAAAATATATTTCAATCCGTAAGCATTTTAAAATTTTTGCTTTAGTTATTTATGTAATACTCTACCCTTTATTATTTTAGATATAAAACATATACACAGAAAGCCTTTCATTCACTTCACTGAGGCTGGCGAAAACAACTTTATTAATGTTGCTATTTGTTAAGGTCAAAACTCACTTAACCTGTCTAAAATTATATGGTTTTACAGTAAGAGGTAATCAATAGAGAAAAAACTGTCTTCCGCCTGTTGTTCGAGTATCATAATGTCCTCAACGTCTTCACCAATCACATCCTTCGTAAATAAACACAGAGTTGAATTCACATGTGTTCTGTCTTGTTTGCTGACCAAGAGGCGCTCAACACAGGGGTCAACTGTGAATGACGTCACTTCCAGATTCGAACATGCCCCATAATATAATCCCGCACCCAACAGTGATTGACAGATTTATGTGCAGAGATTGGAGATGCAAATGGAAAAGGATTTGCGAATGCATTTGAGTTTTGGCAGGCTTCATGTGTGACAAGTAGGAAATGCAATTGCAAATGCAAATGGTTTGCATCTGCTTTTGATTTTTGTCACGGTTTTTACAACGACAAGTAGGAAACGCAATTGCAAATGCCATTTTCAATTCCCTTTTATTTTTGTTCCCAAAATTCACTCCATAAATCAGTGATGTAGTACTAAAGGTTAGGTCCAAAAACACCTACTACCTAAGATAGTATGGAATCTAAGGTTACCATGGTAACATCACTCAAATCATCTCAGAGACAGCAGTAAGCTATATTTATGTACAGTATGTGTGAGTGTGTGTGAGGGTGTGTGTGTGTAAAAGTAAAAAAGCTGATATTACAGGAAAAGAGAGGGTGGGTATGGTCTATGGAAGCTATGTTCTAGGATGTGAATGTCTTCTTTGAGCAGATAAATTACAAATAAAATTAGATTTTAAACTTCCACATTTTTGGAAGTGCACTTAAAAGCTAAGGTTTTTGTGCAACCTTTAGCAAACTTGTAGAGAGGCATGATTCATTTAACATAGCCAGAGGAACTGATGTGATAAACAGATTTTTACCACAGCCTTGTTCAGTTCTCATTTTGTCCAATCCTCTTGTCAAAACTTGTCGTTAAATGTTCTGCTGATTTTCCGTCAATGGCCGATGATAAAGATGCATATCTGTGCATTCTAATTCAATTGTACAAAACCAATACCAGTTACTTATAAATACTTATATATTTGTTTATATTTGATATATTTTAAAATTTGGATTTCTTGTGCACAATTATGATAATGAATTTTATTATCGATCGTTCTTCCTGTGCCTTTACTACACAATTACACAATTGTAATATACAGGACTTACTAGGCACATCTCTAAAGAACTGAACTGCGCCTTTGTATATTATTCATTTTTTTTATCGTTGTGTACTTTTTTCTAGTTTTTGTATTTATGTATACACTATGTTTAGTAGAGCTCCTGTAACCACAACAAATTCCTTGTGTGTGTGAACACTTATAAAGCTGATTCTGATTCTTATACTATAACCTATACTTGCCACGGCGATTGACATTTGGATTTTGATCATTAAACTCTAAATTAGATCTTGTTGGGATTGTTTAAATATTAGAATGTACAAGCACTGTGACTAGTATTTATACTGTTCATTCATTACTGATCATTTAGATATGCCTAAAGCTGAAACTGATGAGTAAGAAAAGTGTAGACGCTTGTTTCATTACTGACTGTAGGCAACTGTGATAAATAAGGATCACTGTCTAATTATAATTAACGAGGAAACTATGTGGACTTAAATGATGCCAAATTTCAAAGCTATATAAAATAGATGATTTTCTTGGAATAAACACTTGTTCCATTTCATTTCAGATTTAAGAATGTCTTGTGATTAATATTTAAAAAACAAACAAACAAGCAAATCCTTAAAAAGGCACTGTCGTTACAAACACTCCACATAGGCCACAGACTCTAACACACTGCATATAGTGTCATCTGTACTATACCCTCAACAACAAAGGCTTTTACACATACAGTACAGTACCAACAGTTCCCTAATGCAAAACCAGGTAAGACCAAATCCAACACCCAAAAGTCCAGTATGCACAAGACAATAGCCACTCTAAGACCCAAGGAGGTTAGATGAAGACAGCGTGCCCTGAGCTCCAGGCAGGCAGACAGACAGACAGACAGACAGAGAGAGAGCAGCAGAGCCCAGGCTGCATTACCGATGGCCAGCTGGGGCAGTGTGCAACCGAGCCGCTCTGCGATGGCCTGCAGCTCTTTCAGCTTCGCCTGCTGACGCCGGCCTTCCTCACTCAGGATCTTGTCCTTCAACCACTGGTAGCCCTGTTCCAAAAACACAGCACACCTGCTCAGAGAGGCTGCGCCTTATCAGAAACTCAAAGTGAGTGTCCCTGGAAGGCTAAGTCAAGATAGCGAAGCCGGAGTATGATAATCTTCTACCAAAATAATTTTTCAGATGCTAGTAAAAAATGTTTAGAATTCCATTAAACGCAGTGATTGAATATGGATCTGTGTTCATTTTAAAACTAAATAAATACTATAAGGGATAGTGAATCACAAACATTTTCTCTTTCATTTTCTCTGGCTTTACTGATGCTGAATGTGTTACAGTACGTGTTGCATTTCCTAAGCAGGTATAAATGCTCTATGTTAGCTGCATCGCAGTGGCATTAGTTCAGCTTCCTTCCACTAATAAGTTGAAAGAAAATGTATTATACTAAAAGCAATACAATTAACTTGTGCACAGTTCTTATAAGATATATATATATATTTTAAGGCCATATGCCTAAAATCACATATCAAGGAAAAATGGAAGGATAAGGACTATGATAAATTATCATCAGAAAATTTATGATGTCAGAAGAAATAATAAAAAAATACATTATTAAAAACTTTAAGTTACTGAGGTCTTCAACTGATAAATACACCCAAGTTCTGGAAGACAATGGGAAAAACAGGCATTAGTAAGAGACACTGTAATAACTATAGAGTGAAACACAGTGAGAGCATGTAGGACTAGGACAGTTGCTAATTTCCCACAAGGCTGAGAGATTACCTTCAGAGAGGCACGTGAGGAAGGAGGCACACCACTATCATACTTCCCTGAGATTATACCGCAAGCCAGAGGGGACCATGTCATGGCACCCACACCTGTGATGAAGCATATGGACATCATTGTACAACTGACCTGACCTTGATTCACACACACACGTACACACACACGCACACATACGCACACACACGCACACACACACACATGCATGCCTACACACACACACACACACACACACACACACACACACACACACACACACACACACACACACACACACACACACACACACACACACACACACACACACATACACACACACACACACACACACACACACACACACACACCTATCTTGTGGAACAGCTCAGGTAGCTGAACCTCTACTTTCTCCCTCTGGAACATGTGGTACTCAGCCTGCTCACAGATCGGGGGGATAAGGTTAAACTGGCGTGCCACTGAGTATGCTTCCTGTGAAACACACACACACACACACACACACACACACACACACACACACACACACACACACACACACACACACACACGTTAACTATCCTTGTGAAGACCTTTTGTTTATTTAATACTAATAGTAAGTACTGAACCTAATTTAACTGATTACTTAAATATACTGTATATATCATGCAGACACAAGCAAAAGAAAAAAGAAAAAAAAAGAAGAGATGTCGGTAGAAAGCATCTTAGAAAGAATCTTCCATCCACTAATATGAACAGACTTTTTGAATACATTCAGGAATTTGTAAAGAAAATTCATAAAATTAGCTTCACTACACACTCACCATAATCTCCATTGAGCTCCAGCGAGACGTGCCCCAGTACATGGCCATTCCTTGGTTAATCACATGGGTCATGGCTCGCACCGTCTCTGAAAATCACAATATGAACAATGACAGTTGATCAACACACGAACACAGAAGATAAATGAACTAATGCCAACACCGCTGGAAAGACGAGAGGCAAAGCATGAGCAAGCAAAGGTTGGAGAGGAAAAAGAAACAATTTACCAAACTGAAGACAATTTATGAATTATAAAGAAAGGTGTATCAGGTTAAGGCTCTATTTCTCTGATATGTTTTCTTTTTAGCTAAGCTGATTAGCAGAAGTACGGAGTGGTGCTTATACTATATTCTGGCAGGTAAGTCTACCTGGGAAGGAAAATTCCCATTGTTCCATACTCTTTCCTTACATCACATTTGTGGTTGTGTTAATTCAGGTGTCAAGGTCAAGTTGTATAGCTTTTGATTAAAGTGATATGGAGTGGTACATTTTCTTTTGTATGCACATTACAATCCTGTTAGTGTTATGTTTACGCATTCTCTTTTCTTAGCGGTTCCATCTTGCCTGTCTGTGAACACGTGAGCTTAATTTCTTCTAGCCAATGCTCGAAGTGTGTCTACCATTTTCCTCTCCTCACTCTCGGAATTTGCATTTTAATTAGCGGAAATTGTGGCAGTGGCTACTTTTAACCTTATTTCTGTATTTGATTTGTACAGTAGGTGGCGTAGACATTACTATACTGTACATCCTTCTGAAAAGCTGTATTTCACACAACATTTTCAATCCTGCTGAATTGGCCCTTTTCACTTAGTGATGACATTGTTCCAGCTCTGCCCAACCTTTCAAACCTATGATGGTGCTTTTGGGAAGCTAAAGGGATATGTTAATGCATTTTACACACATGATAAGAGACCCCTTTTAGAGAAGGTCAAGGTCTTTATCATGCTCTCAGTATTCAATGGGAGTGTGTGAATGGACTGAGACTCTCAAAAGATGCTGAGTCTGACTTTGGATGAACCAAAAGCTGAAACAGCAGCAAAAATAAAAAGAAGCCTTCAGTCCATGGTTCACTGTGACTGGACTCTTGATTATCTGCTGCATTGGACACAAGTATTGACTGTCAACAGAGGAAGTAGTTTAGTGAGTCTCAAGGCTGCCCAGTTACTTACAGTATGAGTCACAGTTTATGGCCTTGGATGAACTCTTAAAAGACTGTTTTCAAGGCATGTATGAACCCTGATCTGCTGATGGCCTCCAAGAACCATGTTGCACAGATTGCAGTCTCTAAACAACACACAAAATTCCATGACCCCAATCTCTGAGCTGAGTAAGTTTTTGTAAATGGAGTCACTGCACATGCAATGTTGGTCATACAGTACAGTATATCACCTCCCCTAGTTTTTCCTATGAACTGCTCCTTTTCCTATGTTTCTCCCATGTATTCTTCCTTTCCCTGTGTTCTCAGTTAATAAAACAGTGTTGCTATTTTCAGTATCAGATGCCCAAGCTGATGTATTGAGCCCTGTTTTTCCTCCCTAATTCAAGCCTGTCCCAAATTCTAGCCATGTGCAACTGTGTTGGTTCAGGCCTTCTAGTAAAGTAAGTTTTTCAGTAATCCATGTTCGCCATCTGTTTGTTTTCTGGTGGTGTGCCTAAAGATCCCAGCATTAGGATTGATGTTTGGAGGCTTTTGAATATTTTATCTAAAACCTGTCGAATCTGCACAATTTTTTGACTTTCCGGTTTCCTTATTCACTCCTTATTCCCAGTCATTATTACTGTTTTTAACTGTTTCTAACTTTCTACTTTACTATCTTTTCCCCTGAGATTTCAGCAGTCAAAATCTGCACCGTGCTACAATCAAGTTCTTTTTCACCGTACTTGATAGTTTCTGGTTTATAACATGGCAGGTTCTTGTTTTAAATGTTACCTGGTCTGTTGAGTTGTGATTTACCTTCATGTATTTGTATTTTGAACGGTGCAATACAATACAATAGAATATTGATACGTTTGAACTTTGTTTTACATGCAAACTTCAAACCTTAAACAATGAAATAATCCCTTGAATTCATACATGTAATGTCAGCCTAATTGTAAGATATTTGAATGTGCAAAAACTCTAATGCAGACATGCAAAGAGTAAAAAGTATAGTTACTAAAGTAGTGTGAATAAGGAATATAAACAAATAAGCATGCACATAAATCACACTAAGCATTCATCTTGCAAAAAATACTGCATTGACCAAAGGCGACCTAAAAATGACAGACGATGCACCAGGTAATAGGGCACATGACTTTCTTGGATGCGTAGCTTCTTATATAATTTATATTAACGAGACAAGCAGACAGAAAGCTTTCTGTTATCCTTGCTAAATATGAACAATTTAGCATCTATATTAGAAGATGCTAATTAAATGTATTTTCCACTATAAAATGTTGTACAAGTCAAGCTGAACTTAATGTCAATGGATAAATGTTTTCTGGTTTTCAAACTGAAATCAAATTCAAGTGCATGGGTAGGGAGAAATGAAACAAGGCTGAGATGCAATGATTTTTTTCCAAATCCACTTTGCAAGATGTATAGAATAATCAAATAAATCATTCTAAATCATGTTGAATTTTGGAGTTGAGTCTAAAAGAAAAATAGCATTTTATGAACATGGTCAGACTCTCACACCAGGAAAAACAGGGTGAAAAGTCACAATTCATTCCCATAAAATGCTTTTGGATACAAAGGATCAAGACTCATGACTAAGGCTACAGTGTACCTTCTATGATGAATGTTCTTGTTTTTGAGGTGTTAAATGGATTTCCTGGTGACAAAAAAACAAGCAAAGTATTGTGAAATAATTCGATAAACTGATGAATGTAACGAACCTCATAGGATTCCTGGTCTGGACCAGCTCTTGCTCTCCATGGTCGTGCAATCATATCTAGAGACCCTACCTCAGCAGCACCAGCCTCAACCATAAACCATTTCATGTTTCTTACAGAGCCATACATCAAGCCAGGCATCATCAGAGCTTTTACAGCTCCCATATTACAGTCTCACTAATCACTTCAGATTGAAAATGAAGTAGTCCGCTTTTAATATGGATCTACATTATAAAGTTATTGTGTTCTGCAGTTTGCTGTGGAGCCATTTACTGTAAGAACACAGTAAACATGCCATCGATTATAAGGAACAAAACCGTTTAACATGATAAAAGCACATCACTATCAAGTTCTAAGGTTATAAACACTCATATGAGCTGTATTCAGAGTTAGTGACTAAAGTCTGTATTTAATATAATTTCAGTAGTTGGAATGCTAGGGAATTATTTAAGTTGATTAAGCAAATGTTCAGGAAAACTTTCTGTACAATCCATTAATATTAATATTATCCATGACTAGGTCATGTAACTGAGGCTGCCATATTTAGTATTTTATTGACATATTCTAACGCCATACTTATTCTATTGTGTAGAACATCTGAGACAGAGTTTTTCAGTTGTGTCTATACCACTACTTTAAAAAAATAGTACATTTCATTTCAGCATAATCTCCACAAAAAACGTTGACTGATGAAGCAGGTTGTTTTCCCCATTGCTGTATTCTATGTAATATAGATCCAAAAGGCAATTTTAGAACTACAATTTAGACTAATATGTAATAGTTCATAAACAATAAGAATGCAAATATTCAAATAAAGATTTCATAGCTGTATAATTCATTGTAAATTTATTAAGGAGAATATATGATGGTCCTTGTTGTGATCCTAGTCATGATAATCACACATTTCTCAATCTAACAATGAGGGTTTCACCTAAATTAAATGGCTGTCAAAATCCTGCTGTCACCACTATCAGTGGCGAATGAAATTAAATAATTTAAGCAATTATCCAACGTGAAAAGCAAAAACTTAAATTATGTAAAATCTGGAATATTACATAGTAGTTACTGTATATTGATGTTGATAAGTAGTTCTGGCTGGAAGTCTGCAATGCTTTTTAATAACTTATCACCATGTGCTTAATTAACTCAACTCTGAATACGTCCCTAACAATCGTAGGTTCTCTAACCGCATGAAAGCTGTATCTCACTGTGGGATCATACGCTTCTCCATGTTTTTCCTCAGATGCCCAGATTTCAATTTGCTGTTGTTGATTGACAGCTGTGATGTATACACAGGGGTGGAGGAGCTCCTTTCCATATTTGCCATATATTCGCCTTGTCATTCAATTGTTTGCTGCACAGAATGCTGTACCTTGACACAGACAGCTAGCTTGGAGATTTGGTTACAATCTCTGCTTGCCATCAGTGATTGGATGGTTGGCCCAAACCCCTTAAAATGTTGTTTTATGAACGGAGTGTATAATCTCTATTTTGTATTTAAACAGTGTGCTCCATCATGGGGTTTACTGTTAGTTTTGGATGTTATGTCATGTCCTCCAAACTCTGTGGTGGAGTCACTATACTGTCACTTATACATTGTGGTTGTTGATGATAGTGTCACCAAAACAAGAGAACAACTTTCATGCACTATCTGTGCAGTTACTTCTTACTAGGGGATACCAAAGTTACACTAAAACCTAACCTGGCTCTTATCCCCAAGGTTTTATGCCCCCATGTTGCTGCACATCTATATGGACAGGAATCTACAACAGATTCGAGGAAGTGTGATCGATTGTTTGTTTCATGGACAAAGCTCCCACTACACAAAGCTTTCCTCACTGGATCATGGAGGCTCTCAAATAAGCATAAATTAGCAAATTATTCCACAGCTGGTTTGGGAAAGGTAACATGGCATTTTTCTTTAAGACATATGTGATATGTGGCAATCAATGATAATAGGTGTATTTAAAAAAGGGCTTCTGATGGCTTATGTAAAGAGGTGTATCCACAGTAAGATGCTTAATTCATCCTACCAGAGAAGCCGGTTTATACTGTAGTCATGACCTAAAGTTAAGACAAATGCAGTTTATTATTTTTTTAGTTTTTTTTTTTCATTCCTGTTGTGCACTTACTTTAATGAATAAATGAAAATGCTACCTACATTTATATTCAGTCCCCAGTCTAAGGATAATCAGAAAGCATGCTACAAATTTCACATGAAAAGGTTCAAAATAATCAAAAATAATGACACTAAAGTGTAAAAATATATGAGGTTTCAGGAAGTGTGGCAGACATACAGTAGCCATGCTGCATGTAACAAAATAGCACAAAAACACTAAGCAGACAGACAGGATATTCCAGCAATCACGTTTACCTTCCATCGGTGTGTTGGGGTCTGGTCTATTAGCAAACACTACATCAACATATTCTAACTGCATTCTCTCCAAAGACGCTTTCAGACCTAAAGACAAGACGTAAAGACATACAGTTCAGAATATCAGTTCAGTCATGGGCAGCAGAAGCTCCTCAGATTGTGAAGATTATTTGTTGTAGCTTACCCTCTATTATGTGCTTTCTTGACAATCCTCTTTCTGTTTCTGCTCTGAAAAATATAACAAACAGACATTGGTGGTAGTACAGTATAATACCCATGCAAAGTTTATCAGTGCAATCTCAGGCAAAGCTAATTATGACAGCTATCTCCAAATCACACATTTATGTTAAATCAACAAGCAAGCACACTGATTGAAGAGATTATTGCATTATGTTGTCATCATTATTAAACTTCATGTCTATAATATAAAGGTGAAACAAGTAAACAATTGAAAAGCACATAACTTTCAAAAAGCACAAAATTTCTTATCTTTAAGAAGCACCAGACTTGAATCATTTAACTTTATCTATTATTTATACACTAAACCTTTTAAGAGTTAAGTATGCAGCTACAGTATGAGGAGCAGAATAAAAAAATCTGTGCAGATATTAATTTTATAACACAATGTAAATGTTAGCTAGTTAGCTGATTCATCACATGAACATCACATAGAAATGTCCTGTAAAATTCCCTAATGATATATCAGATCATATAACATACAGTAATTTATACTGTAAAATATGTCCTCATTATTCACAGTAGAATTTATTTTCATTTTTTAACTGGTCAAAAAAAAGCGTGAAAGGTCACCCCATTAAAATCACACCTCACAACCTCTCATTAGTGTTGGCCTAGGACCTTTAATTTAGCTTAAGGGAAAGTGCAGTGCTCCAAGGGGGGATCGATCTGAAGCACATCCAGGAAACAATTACAGCTGTAGGTCTGGCCACCTGAGTGGGGTGGCTACATGGGGGGGTACACTGTGTATATAAGTGTGTCACTTCAACACACACATACAGTATATACACAGTCAAACACTCATATCCATAACACTCATATTCATAAGCTCTCTATAAAACTTCTACTTGCACTTCTCAGTCTTCTCAATCTTATTCACAAAGATACAGGTAGCCTTTACTGTGACACATATATTAAATAAACATAGAATGACTCACTTTCCACCCCAGTAGATCTTGGTGGTAATAACCAAACTGGAGCGTCTGTGAAAGAAAATAGAACAAGTGCAATGAGACATTTGTAGTGACATTGTGGAAGAAGAAATTTTAACACAATTTCCAGGACAGGTTCCAGACAATGTCCCAAAACACCACATCAGTAAATTAAAATGCCATGAACCATAATAGGTCATTGGACTCAGGAACAACTGTATTCATTCATTCATTCATTTCTACCGCTTATCCGAACTACCTCGAGATAGCCTGTGCCTATCTCAGGCGTCATCGGGCATCAAGGCAGGATACGCCCTGGAAGGAGTGCCAACCCATCGCAGGGCACACACACACACATTCACTCACGCAATCACACACTACGGACAATTTTTCCCAAAGATGCCAGTCAACCTACCATGCATGTCTTTGGACTGGGGGAGGAAACCGGAGTACCCGGAGGAAACCCCCTAGGCACGGGGAGAACATGCAAACTCCACACACACAAGGCGGAGGCGGGAATCAGCCCCCAAGCCTGGAGGTGTGAGGCAAACGTGCTAACCACTAAGCCACCGTGCCCCCCGAACAACTGTATTATTTAACATTATTCCATTAAACCATTGTACATACAGACAGAAGATTTAATCACAAGATGACATATCCCCCTTCTAAGGTTCAGAGTGTGTTCTTTATGAATGTGTCCCATTATTCCTGCACTCAATCAAAGTCTTTTCAACAGTCTTTAAAAACGAATCCGTGTTCCTCTAACCAGGAAGAGAAGCAAGTGGGTAGTCCTGTATAGCACCGAAGCATAATTCACACAAAGTCATGTATACATTCCACTCAAAAATACTGGAATGGTAAGGCAGATTATTTTGTTTTTGCATAACTGTAGATATTTGGGATCGAGATAAAAAAAAAATAATAATATGACACAGTACATCAGAATTTAAGATTTCCTGATATGAAGTTTTCATATTTTTTTAAACCAATGGAACAGAGAAACCAAAAGGATAAACAAACTCAAGATTGTGGTGAAACTCAAGATTAGACAAGAATAATTCAGTAAAAATGAAGCAGGCATTGGCCAAAACATCAATCAATGCAGGCAGATAACAAAGGAGTGATAACATCACAGATACAAAAAATTGAAAAAAATATCTCATCTAGGCTGCTTAAAGGGAGCAGTATAATTATAAACTGGTAAGTTCCACTATTAATCAGGTAACTCTAAATGAGGGTTGATGCTTGATGCTTAGTCATGTGATGATGATGTGGGCTGAGGGTTGTTTGAGGCATGGTAGTGGCACCATGCCTAAAACTCTTCTTTAACTTCTTACACTCCTGACTCACATTCAATACATCACCCCAAATCATATTATTAAGTAACTACTATGAATTATTTCGTTCACTGTTGTAAAAACTGTAGAAAAGATATGAAGTGAGGAATGTAGGTCTGGACACAAAGAGTTGAATTCAATTCAATTCAATTCTATTTATTTGTATAGTCATTTTAACAATTGACATTGTCTCAAAGCAGCTTTACAGAAGTATAGAAACATAGAATATACATTTTTAAATTAATATTTACAATTAATACTAGGGGGGTACGGTGGCTTAGTGGGTAGCACGTTTGCCTCACACCTCCAGGGTCGGGGTTTGATTCCCGCCTCCGCCTTGTGTGTGCGGAGTTTGCATGTTCTCCCCGTGCCTCGGGGGTTTCCTCCGGGTACTCCGGTTTCCTCCCCCGGTCCAAAGACATGCATGGTAGGTTGATTGGCATCTCTGGAAGATTGTCCATAGTGTGTGTGTGAATGAGTGTGTGTGTGTGTGCCCTGCGATGGGTTGGCACTCCGTCCAGGGTGTATCCTGCCTTGATGCCCGATGACACCTGAGATAGGCACAGGCTCCCCGTGACCCGAGAAGTTTGGATAAAGCGGTAGAAAATGAGTGAGTGAGAGACAATTAATACTATTTATCTCTACCTTTTATCTATAATGAGCAATCCTGAGGCAAAGGGGCAAGAAAAAACTAGGATAATGGCATTTCTTTTTCTTTAGACTAAGGATATTCTGTTGTTGTTGTGTTTTTTTTTTCTTTTTGCAACCCTTGATCATTCCAGAAGTTTATTATAAATTTGTATTTTTTTAAAGAATGAATATGATTAACAATAGATTCATAAATAAACATGAAGAACAATGGATTGCAGTCTCTCTAAATGTACATTTACAGCATTTGGCAGACACTCTTTTATACAGCTGAGCAATTGAGGGTTAAGGGCCTTGCTTGGGAGCCCAGGTGAGGAAGGTTGGCAGCCCTGGGATTTGAACTCACAACCTTCCAATCAGTAGGCCAACTCCTTAAACACTGAGCTACCACATCCCTCTAATTGTTTTAGCAATAAGGTAAGAAAGAAATGTCTGGCAAAAAGCTGCCTCAGGTCTCCTTTTTGTAGCTCACAGTACATATAAGGTTGATGGTTCAGTCAATGTACTGTATGAAGCACAGAGCCATTTCTATTCAGCTCTGCAATTCTACAGTCCTCTACTATCAGAAATAACATGATTAGGTTCCACACTGACATGTTGTATTTAAAGACAGCAGGCTTACTGAAATAGTCACAAAGAAAAAAAATACACAGATAGAAATGAAAGTCTCTACCTCCATCCTTTTTTCTTTATTATACTGCCAAGAACCACTTCAGCCCTTTAAGAAAAAAAAAGAGAAACAGTTAACACGTTATAACTGTGAGGAAAAAAAGGTGCACTTCTTCATTCTATTAAAGAGTTTCCTCCAGACCTACTGTAGATAGACATATTAGAGCATTTGGGACCCCCTGCTTTGTATACCAAAAATCATGTTAATGAAGCAGAGTAGAATGCAGTGATATTAAATAATTTCACAGCATCAAACACAGGCATAAGCTGATTGCTTCCTGAGCTTTGAGGATATTTTGAGTAAAAGTCTGGCTGGGATGATGGGGAGTATTACTGTGTGTCTAATGACAGATGAAGTATCCCTCTCCTAAGGTTTAGTGTATGTTCTTTATGAATGCGTCCCATTATTCTTGCACTCAGTCAAAGTCCGTTCAAAAGCCTATTGAACTATTGAAATATGGAAGGATGTAGACTTCCTGAGGGGAAAATGACCTGCAGTCTCCTCAGACAAAGTATTTATCTGGACATTTTTTACTATATCAGTGGTAGTTCCAAGAAGCCGAGCCGGGTAACATGATAGGGAGTGTGTGCCTATACTATATGAGTAATACAGAGAGATGTGTTACTACTACCAGGGAAAGAAGCAGGTGCGTAGTCCACTGGGATATTAAACCCAAAAACACACACACATATGTACATATATATATATATATATATATATATATATATATATATATATATATATATATATATATATATATATATATATATCCCAGTATCCCATATATATATATTCACCTTCAAAAATATTGGTATGGCAAGGCCAAAACTATTGTTGTCACTGTAGATTAAATTAAAAGATGAATATAATACTATAAATTAAAATTTTATTGAAATTAACAACTTAGAATATGGCACCCAGTTTTACTAATACTGTTCCAATACTTATGGAGGAAGCTGTATGTTTTTTGAGTGAATGATTAGCATATGCATTTGTGGCATGAAATCTGCCTGTCTGAGTATAACACTTTTTCAAATGATTTATACAGATCTACATTTAACAGCTTGTCTCTGATGCTCCACAATTTAATCTTTGCTATATTTTATTATTATTAATAAAAATTATTTAATTCTACCATTCTTCGATGTGTCTTTAACCTGAAAAGCCCATATTTTTTAAATTATATATTCAAATTAAATTAGATATTATAAATGCAAATTGTAAATCATTTCAAATACAATCTATCACTTACCAAATTACAGCAAATATATCTCCAGAAACCAATATAGGGCTGCAATGAATTACATGGCTTAAAAAATAATTAAACTTGCCTCAGATCCTTTCTTCAAAAAATAATTACATTCAGGGAAAAGATACTCTGGTGGAAATATATAATGGCACACTTATAAAAGCAAATCACTATTGTCAGCCGCTGAAGACGACACAGTGCAGTTTGACTCCTGTTATAATTAAAGTATGTGAGCAGTGAATGATGAAGGAGATAAAGAAGGCACTCACTTGCCCGCAGCATACACCTCAGCTGTGTCAAACAGGTTGATCCCATTTTCATATGCCAGCGTCATTAACTGCTCTGCTACCTGGGAATAAAAGAGTGAGGATAAAAGAAAGAATAGATAAAATCCTGAGCAGAATGAAGAGAGATAACCATACAGAAAAACTTGATAGAACTGCATAATTAAAGCATTATGAGAAGAAATAAATGTTCAGTCCTTCAAGTCCATATTCTCAAAAATTTGTTCGATGTGCACATGTAATGAAAAGTACTAAAACTTCGGGATATATTTTTTTGGATATTTCCTGTAAATGTCTACATGACATCATAATACATACACATACATACATACACATACACAATATCTTGATTGTACTGTATGCATCATAATATCTTGATTGTATGCTGTTTTGCTGATGACAGCAAAACTGAGGCTTGAATACCGTATAATTAAGTGTTTGGTTTGAACAGAGTGGTCTATACATTACAGAAATACAAACTTGTCCCAAGAAAGAGCTACACAAAATTAAAATGAGCAACCCAAAATATATGAAGAGATTATTCTAATCATTTATATCCACTGTCCAGAAAGTCTTGTGCCTATGTACCACCACTATGAAGGATAACTTTCTCTATGCACATATGTAGTGTATAGAACATAACAATGATTACACAATACCTCATCTGTGATTTGACCTCCAAAAGTCACCCACGTGCCTGGAAACATTACACATAGTGTCAGAAGATGAAAACAAACTGTTTTCACTAATATAAACAAAAATGTTATGAAACAGGTCTTTAACACTCACCTAGCCCTAGACATGACACCCGTAAACCAGACTTTCCAAGGTTTCTGAAAGAAGAAGGGACTCCAGTCAATTCCTTCATACTGAATCATAGCTACAATATTTTGATACACAATGGCAATGTTAATCACAGGGGTGATTCTAGGGTCAGAGCTTTAGGGGTGCTGAGCACCCAATGAGCCCCACTGTCACCACAAAAACAAAAAATATGTCTATTGAAAAATAACTATCATTTTTACATTGATTCAATTAACTCCGAAATCCAGATTTTTTTTCTTATTTTGAGACCTTTTCAGAACACCAGCTTAATTGTGAGAGTTGAGAGACAGACAGTCCCCTGTAACAAACACAAAACCTTCTTCACTCAGCTGGTTTTCCTGACCGTTATCTCCATGTGCCTCCTTTTGTATCAACAGTCATCAGATTGGTTAAATTTGATTCAACTTTATTGTCACTGAACAAAGTAACAGGTACTTGGACAACAAAATGTAATTCATCTTCTGTAAATTATTTACAAATGGCCATCTATCAAATTAACAATAAACTTTAACAACAGAGACACACATAGCCATGTACGCAGTTTATTTGTCATGCTGCTGTTTCTGTTTCACACTCTAGCAGTTCATAAACAGAACTGCATGTGTCTTGTGGAAGAACATTGTAACCGGCGCTACTTCTCTCCGTTTATGACTATGGACGAGTCACCCAGGTCCTGTGCTACTCGCTGGACTAAAATAGTTCGAAAATGTTTTCTTTTTCATCCTTAACACATGCATTTTATACCACAGACTATGGAGTATGTTTTGGACATTATTTAACCTTGTAAAAGACGAACAAAAATTTTAGAATAACAACATTTCTTATTCCAAGTTTTAGCTGAGCTCCTTTTTAGGGGTGCTGAAGCACCCCTAAAAAGGGGCTAGCCTCGCCCATGGTTAATCATGAAGTAGAAGGACCAAATTTTGGATTTTTTGCTTCAGGGTCTTCAGCTGGATCCCAAGCTTGTGTTACCGAGTATATGCTTTGTGTGGCTTTCAGTTTCTCCCAATAACATGTAGGTCTACTCTAAATTGACCAGAGGTATGAATGTTTGTGTGCTTAGTGCTCTCTGATGGACTGGTCCCTCATCCAGGGTGCAGACGTCTCACATCATGCCGAACATTCGATGGGAAATATCCAAATCCACTGCAACCCTGACCACAATAAAGTGAATACTGAAGACGAATAAAATGGCTTTTGGTTTCAGCTCTGCTGTCTAGGTTATACAAGATACTAGAGCTCATGGACTTCACTAAATCTAGCCTGGATACAGAGCTCCCTTAAAAAAAAAAAAAAAAAAAAAAAAAACAAGAACAGCCACTCAGAGCTTCTGTTGACTCTTTTGTTCAGCAACCTCCAAGATTGTATGGAGCCAAGGATGTATACTGTATCTTACAAATTACCATGTGACTACACTGCCAAGGGCACAGAAACAGCCACATAGTGCTTTTATGACTAGTATTTTTATTTGGTGTGCTCTACATAGAAGATAGCAACCAATTTACAATTACTCTTCACAGGCAGAAAGGCTGTCTCATTATAAATAAACTATAGAACATTTTAGACTAGGCAAAAAAAAAAAAACAGACATATATAAAAGAGATCTTTTAGAGCTTTAATTTATGTACAATTTTAAGATGCAATCAATAATAAATTAACAAATTGCACAACACTATGATGTAATACAGATGAAATGACATTAGTGAATGTGTGCACACTCAGGCACACTCACACAAACCAGGTCTGAATTTATTACAAGGATGAGTGGCATACTCTACATGTAAGAACAGCTTATCAATATAATCCAAATACTCAAGACCAAATACTGTAGAGCTATCTGATATTCACATATACAGTATAAGACATTCATGGTTAGTAAACAGGCTGTTAGCAATGTCATCTCTTATTGGCTGTGAGAATGTCCTATTAAATCAAATTATCACCGAGTATGGGGGCCTAGAAATCCAGTGATAAATTTTTAACCTGTTGATGAGATACAGTTACTAGAAGGGAGATCTGTTGAAAAGCCCAGCTGCTCTATAGACTTAAACTGATGGGCATAGCCGGTTAACAATACTTTACAGAGTCTTGTGTTCACTTTATACACTTGATCTGATAAACCACAGAAACAATGGCTCCAATGAACAATAGAAACTGCAGACTCACAATAACTTGTACTAGTTATCAGTATTGGAGTCAGGTGGTTTTGACAGATTGCTTATTCATGGGCTAGGGTTTTGGTAGCACACATTATAAGCAGCGTAATGAATGACCATGCAAACATTTAGAATACTATGAAATTTCAGTGTTTCCTTTTCTTTGGTTCAAGTTCACTCTATAATTGATGGCACCATTATCCGTACAGCGACATCCACATACAGCACACACTGACGGAGAGTGGTGTGTTTTTCAAGTAGGGAATACCGATGCCAGAAGACCTTGCCTGAAATTCTAGAGCGTTGATACGCACATCGATGCTCTCGTCCTCTTTAATTATGGAAGCTAGCAAATAGAGTATCAGTCTAAGCAGACTCTGTTGGATCAGTTGTTTCTTTTGCAGCAGTGTAATATTAATTCAGAAATAAATAACACCCTGACTTATAAAAGTGTAGTAAAATTGACTATTTTCCAAGATGCTGGAGAAGAGGTTTCTTCTACAATGGGAGAAAACCTAGAACTTACAAGACTAATGAGCTTGTCTTTAAATTATAACTAATGGTAACTTCTTCTCACCATAGAAAATGCACTTTCTATAGTTAAGTCTCTGCAAATCTAAGAAAAACAGCACAAAATGATGTGAGTAAAAGAAAAGCCCCTTAAACCCATATACAGTCTAAAATTATAAGAAGTCTTTTCACATAATGGATGGGACAAAATATCTAGTACAGATGCAGTTTAGTAAGCATCATTTTTATTTTGCAAATGATGAGGAAGTACATTATGACACTGGAATAATTATTTCCCTCATCGATCGAGGATATAACCAAATATCATGGGCTCATAATTATGCAATATTAAGCTCACACACACACGTAAACTGGTGTTTCAGATGGCTGAACTAAATTGTGTTAATAACACATTACTATATAACATAAATCAATTGTTCTATCTCAGTCAGTAATTATACAGACAGTTCCTAATATCAGTAGTGGATTGACACTGGAAGTCGATTAATGATCCAATGATTGATGTTCCACCATCTTCAATGTAATTCCTACTACTGTTCTTCATTGCCAGACTACTCGTGCTTTGCCAAAAAAGCATGGGCGTTCAGGGGATCATAGGAAATGGGGATCATCCACAACAAAATGATTCATACACACCTGAGGCACCTGATACACAATAATCCTGTCAGTAGTCCACTACAACCTGACGATAAACTAAATCCCCAGGTTACCATTAACTACTAACATAAATAAACACAAATCATAAATGAGCACAAAGCCTGGAAATAGCCATGAAGTCTCTGAGCCACGTGCCACAACTGACAGATAATAAATAATAACGCAAACAGTGTTCACCGTCTGAGCAAAAGACAAGCAGTGGGAGAATGTCTGTGCAATTTGAAAATATGGACATTGTGTCTGGACAGACTTTTAACATGACTGATACAGTATATGTGTTCCATTATAAATGTGATCCATTATAAATATTGATCCACAACGTGTATAATCAATATTTCACTAAGACTCAAATGCCCTCCTGCATTCTTGCTTCATCCATTAGCCTTGACTATATAGCTCACTGGTGTAATGGTAATAAACTTGTTAAACCCATTTTAAAGATCCAGTAAGACATAGGTGTTTAAACATTATCCCTACCACTTAAATATTCCAGTGTTCTGAGAGCCAGAGCTACTCATGTGCATTAAGTGAGCCGTGTCTAATCTTTTGTACTTACAAAGGGAACTGATTTGCATAATTATAAATAACTGATGTTATCATTTACACTGGCTGGGATCTCATTCTTTGAAGCCTGGCGCTCCATTTAGGTGCTGTAAGAAATTACAGATTGTATGCACCCAGATTCCACTCCAAGATACATGTCGGAAAGAGCTCATTACTAAAAAGACTTAAGTATCATAAGGTGTACATGACCATGATTAACATTTAAAGACATCTGTCTAGATAACAATGTGTGACCCAATCATTTGGGAGACATTCATTTCTTATGCTCAATACACATTCAAAGCAAAACCTCATTTAAACTACAAAGAGGAAAAACATAATAAAATGCTTGAGCAGGATTTGTTCAGTGTTCTTCTTGACTCTGATGAACCCAAAGTACTTCATGTATTTTGTCACTGCTATGTTGAAATAAACTTTTTCTTCTTCACTGAGATCTTCACCCTAATTGTTTTATTTTCTTATAGGGCTTTATGGCTTCATAATTCCTAAGATAACCTTTCTTTACACAAGACTGGACTTCTACCTGACTATGACCTCAGCCTCAAAGGTATCTTTCACAATACAGAGGCTGTACTAGCAGCAATGTCTTCTACCCAACATTGTTGGCTCACTCTCAAAAAGTCTTGGTAGGAACTATCAGTCTGTCATCCAAAGCTGACATCATCTCAGCTTTAGTTTCCCTTCATTCTCTCTACTTTCTGGCACTGACTGAGACCTGGAAATGAACCCAGATCACTTAGGAGAATTCAGAAATACCAGCTGCTTTGTCTCATACACTACATGAAACTGGAAGGGGTAGAGGAAATTTCATAGAAGAGCTGAACATATTCCTCAGTCTCCGCAGTTCTACTGATACCTCTTTCACTTTACTGGAGCTTTTAACTGCCTTAACCTTTAACTGCCCTTGTGGAACACATGTGAGGAACAGTTCATGATGACAACCATAAGATCCTAGCCAGTATTGCTCTTCACAGAAACAAAGATGCTTTTAGAGTGGCATGAAAAACAAATGTACAGTTTTGGCTGTAAAGGATTTTTATTATCCGTGGAACGACGAAACCAAGGCAGCCATCTTCAACATTCTGTAGAATTCCCAGGAGAAAAGCATCCATGCACTAGATTCCCAAACGTCGTGCTATGATCACAAGAACCCAATATCCAAGAGTAGCAGCACTATTATCATCATTGTCACAAGACATGGAATTATTGACAGCATCGTCGTTTGGTTCTTACCTGGAATGGAGGGTTGGGGATCAACATCCATACAACACACTCCATACAAACTATGCACTTTTCTTCCAGTGCTTGTTTCATTTCTGGGTTTGTATTTTGTTGTTGTTGTTTTCATTATAGCTGCTCACAATGAGGTAATATCCTTGCATGTTTTTTCATATCTTTGCTATGCTGGCGATACTCTCTGTTTTTTGTTTTTTTGCAGAGATCTCAACCATAGTATCTAGAGGCAACTATATCATTGCTGGCAACTAAATTCTAGCACAATACTGTATTTCCTTGGATATTTATCCTTAACCAAGACCTTGCAATATTTCAGCTCACACCATCTGTCAAAGAAAATTGCAAGTTCCACACAACTATCCTTCTTGTTAACATGACTGGCCATTTCACACCACAGCGGCCATGCAGGTGCTTTCTCAGTCCTTTGTCATCCCTAGATAACCTGTCTTCTTGCAGATCTTCTCCTACATGCTATCCAACTTTGTAGCTAATCTACAATTCAGCTGCATGACTACTAAGGTTTTCAGACAACAACCCTTTGCTTTGTTTCATCTTCTGGTCTCCGGACGTTGCCCACATCAGATTTAAAACACTTGCCTACAAAGTCAAAATGGACCAGCTCCCACCTATCTGAACACACTTATCAAACCCTTCTCTGTACAATGCTCCAATACCAAGAAGACATACATCAATCCTCTTTTAGTATTCACACCCAGGTGGTGAAATGACAACTTCTGTACTTATGAACAGCTGAGTCACTGGCTCTCTTAAATTGAAGTCTGAAGATCTACATCTTCACTAAGCACACCAAGTCTGTTCTAAAAGTGTTTTACATTGATAAGTACAGTATACTTAGACACTTATTGTACATATTGTACTAACATGATGATATGCTTTTGATGGCGATTATAAAGCACTTCTGTAACTTGCTCTGGATAAGAGCATCTGCCAAATCTGCAAACAGACATATGCTCTACCAGTACACTCAAAATTTATGATAACTATACAATTTATTATTCATAACGGAGCTGAGTATATTGTAGGAGCAATACTCTCATGGAGGATTTGTTCCAGATTAAAACGAAATAAGGCCGTGGTGTCTGATGTAACAGAAAACCAGCAGGCAATCATTTCTTTCCTCAAGACTGGTCCTAGTGACAGCTGGTAGATGTCTTAATTAGGTCCCAGCATGCAAACACACAAAACCCATCAGCACTGCAGACAGCTAAACACTGTCAGCCAAGTTCGGATGGAAAACATACTGGCATACTTAGAGTCTAAGACTGGGATCACTGAACACTAAATCAATCAGCACTACATGCCCAGGAAGCTAATACTGTAGGTCTTTGAGAGTGAACAAATCTAATATTAACCTGAAAGCTCAAAAACAGGTCTGGTCTTATACAGATATTGGCAATATAGCTGTGTGCCTACGTATGGTAATATGTATTCTATTCCTGGATGTACAGATGAAGAAGTAACATTTGTAAATACAGGGACAGAGGGAGGTGCTAAGGGAGCATCAAATGTTTGTGTTTTTGTTTGCTTTTAATTTTCTTGTGTTACGCTTATAGCATATATCGATGCAAAACAGTACAAAAGCTTGCTCTCAGTGTTACACACTGCTTACACAAGTACTGCACACTGAGGGAAGAGAAAGTAAAAACATAAAGATCTGGCAAAAAGTCTGCCATCAACTTATCAGAATGTCCTCCATATCATACCCCATCCTACAATTCCCACTAAACTATGCACCATATCCTACAGACCCTTACCACCGGTGCAGCCCAAGCAACATCCTAGATACTAGCCCCCCTCCACAGTAAATTTAAAAGGATGTAATGTTTTGATACAAATGAGATATCCTCACACTGCCATCCTTTTGATGGAACCACTCTATGAGCGTGTGGTCTAAACAGAAAGTGATACATGCCACAGTAGATAATTAAAGAGAGTAAGAATTGAACCTTAATCGTCAGACATTTCTTCTCTATGATGTTGTACTTTGAAATTGCTCAAAAAGAACCTCTTTTTTCATCCTCTCTCTTCACCAACAAATCATCCCCCAGCTGATGGTGAGGGTTGATTACATTAAGTAAAAAAAATTAGATTTGAATAGCTCTTTTAGCAATAGACATCACACAGCAGCTTTACAGAAATATATAAATACTGGTTATAATTTTTTTTTATTTAAATATATTGATAATGAGCAAGCCAGATGTGACTATAGAAAAGAAAAACTCCCTGGGACAACATTAGGAAGAAACCTTGAGAGGAACCAGACTCCAAAGGGAACCCATACTCATATGGATGATTATAAATCATTTCTTGTCTATAACTATATACTTTATATAGTCAAATAGTGAGAAAGAGAGTATTTTGCTGAATTTGTTATCATTTTAAAGTGACTTGAAGTACGGCTAAGTATGGTGACCCATAATCAGAATTTGTTCTCTGCGTTTAACCCATCCAAAGTGCACAGACACAGCAGTGAACACACACACACACACACACCATGAACACACACCCGGAGCAGTGGGCAGCCATTTATGCCGCAGCGCCCAGGGAGCAGTTGGGGGGTTCAGTGCCTTGCTCAAGGGCACCTCAGCCATGGCCCAAGATTCGAACCCCCAACCTTAGTGTTAGGAGTCAAACTCTCTAAACATTAGGCCACGACTTCCCCATTAACCATTTACTGTATAATAAAACTGTTCAAACTGATTGTTTGAAATTGCAGTCCAAAGGCTGTAGGAAAGCAGCCTTGCAATCCACAGCCATCCTTATAGTTTTTATTTGGCACTATCCACAGTAATCTATGGTGATTATCATTAAGCTATCTGTTTGGGCCATCTTTAGCAGCAGTAAGGTGATGTAAACTCCAAAAAGAAGTAGGGCACAAGGGTGGTTCAGATTAGGCAACTACAATAATATGCCACCCCTGGAAGTGTCTAACCTCCTTTTTAGTCTAGGTACATTGGAGGGCCACAAATGCTCTGGTGTAATCTCAGACAATCTAGCCTATTTCAGGAAATTCAGGACCACCAACACATGCTGCACATATCAATCATTACTTTCAGTGATTTTATAATCTAAATAGGTGCAGCAGAGTCACAGAATCTGGACCGCAGGCTGATGCTTGAACAAGACAAAAAAGTCTTATACAGTATACATTATTGTCTTTAAACTTTGAAAACAAAAGAGTAGACGTTGCCAATGACCAATCTTATAGAGTATGAAATTGAGACATCCCATCATGGTTGTACCTAACCTCTAACTGTATTTAATGCTAAAACCATAATGGTATTCCAAAAAAGGATTGGATTTGAAACTGAAACAGCTATTGATGAGATACTGTATGCTGTCTGATCCATTTATGTGAGTTTTTATTCATGTGAATGAACCAAATGGTTCAAGAGAAATTTGGAAAAATCCACAAAGAACAGCACATACAACCTCAATGATCGCTTGGGAAAAAATCATCTTGACAAGGCAAATCTCTACAGATACAGTTGCACCAGGAAGAGACAATTGCAAAGACATATTATAGAATCTGCAGTAATGTACAGTATATATTCTTTCCTCACTTGCTCCAGCCCAGTAAATCTGTAGCCATTCATGCTTGGCACAACTGCCTCCTGACATGTTCCTATTTGTAAGTAAGTGTGACAGAAATCCCCAGTAATTTTCTGTCTCAGTGATTTCTCTAAATAAATTACTCCTGGTATTCTATAAGAGGTTTGATTCCACTCACTCCAGTTGTGATATTCAGCTTAAACATTTTTAAATATGTTCAAGTTTAACAATATAAATCTGGAGTGGTACTGTAGGTGTAGCTAACCGATTCTTTTTAGCTGACAATCTTCAGCAATATTCTCCAATAGCCCTTCCTTGGGGTGTACTGGGTCAAGAACAGAACTGCATCTGCTCCATATAGCAGAGTGTCATCTTGCACAACAGTTCAATATCAGAATTGATCTGGTTCAAAAAGAGATTTAAAACCGCTTTAGTTTAATAAAAAAAACAAATATATTGTTTTACCTGATCCTAAATTGGTGTTAGTCCAGCGTTTTTTTTTTTGTTTTGTTTTTTTTACATGTTGTAGTTCATAAACAGCCTATCTACACTGACTCAGAAAGTTTGTACTCAACTAGGATACTTGATCCAGTTCATAGTAATAATTCTGAATAAAAGCTTAATTTACTAATATATACTGTATATATTTCTAACCAGCTATTGTTATTCATATTTTAGCTTTCTTCATTTTCTATATCACAAGTCATTGCACACAGAGTTCACATGCCTTAGGCATTAACGCTTACAGAAAATAAGAAATACTAAAAACAAACCTACACTCGCTTAAAGTTCCATGAACATGTCTGCAAATCATATGCATTCAGTTCAAGTGAACGTTAATCTTTCTTTCCGCAAGTACTTGCAAAATAATAGCATATTTAACTTACTTAAAATTTAACATAATATAAAAAATATAACATTAATTAGTTTAATACAGACTGTAAGGCATTTAGGTAATTCTAATAATTAGGGTTTATATTTAAAAGTCATATACAATTTCTGATATATTTCACTGCCTGATTTCTCTCTCTTTCTGCCCCAGCACTTGAAAATGATCGATTTGTGTCATACAGTACAAACTATGAGGGGCTTGTTTATTGACAGCATGAATCTATCTTCATTGCTGACCAAGCAGACTGAACTAAACTCTGTTATTTAAGAATCAGAAAAAAACTATAGACATTTTACACATTTCTATAATTAATTCTTTGCTCTCTGCATAGTATCTACTTGCACAATTTGTTTCCTAGTTCCACTTTCTTTCATCCCTTCTCTTCTATCTCCACACTTACAGCTAGATGTGAGAGGTAAAGAAGCAAGGGGGCTTCTCATCATTAATTTATTCATTCCACAGTGGGAAAGAGGGAGCGTTGCAGAGCACACTTGTTTGCCTGGATGTTCACAGACACACCAATCAGAAAGAGAGTGTGGGAGGGGGAGCTTCCGCAGGGCGTACTTTCAAATCACACTGCCAATTTAAGATGGAGCACCGTGACTTTATTCCCTAGAGGGATCTCATTTGAAACTGAAACAGGCTTTGATCAAATATGCTACATTACCTGCTCTACCCATACACGTTTTTATGCATATGAATGAAAGGCAGTTATATGAATGTGCAAACAGTGGCATTGAGAGCTATATGTTCATATTAGCAATGCAAAGACATGTATTCTATTTTGCTTACACTCCTCTGTCATTTAGTACAACGCATCTGATCTGATTTCACAAACTCTTCAGACACTTATAATAAAAATAAAGCTAAATAAATATCTATAAGTAACAATATCATATTTTTAAAAATACATTACAATAGGTAACAACAGATATGTTGTGCAAAATAAATGGACATGGGGATTTAAAAGCAGAAGGACGGGTGAAAAAACCACAAGAAATATTAGTGTATAATATTTCATTTGAATGTAAAATACATTGCAGTATGTCATGGAAACTTAAAACCGTAAGTCTTATGAGCTAAAATGTTACGATTGGAGTCAACCTTATTCAGTGCAATGATATGTTAAATAAATCGCTTTAAAAGTTTGGAACTACGGAGAGATCAATTAGACGTGAAAGTGTGGAAGTCAAAGGCCTTTTGGAATTGGAGTAAAGGTTGATAATGCCTTTCAGAGAAAAGACTGGTGTTCGGTTACAGATTAGGTTAATATAAAGGTAAGATACAGTGTATATTATACTACTGTACGTTCTTACAAAGTGCATTTAATGTGCTATTAGACAAAGAACAGGATGGAAGTATGAGTGAGGATTAGATTTACTTTGAGAATGGCATGGTGTACATCTATTTTAAATCTGTCGAATGCAGCAGGAGATTTATTAAATTATCATACCATTAAAAGTTTTTTAAAACTTGCTGAGCCTTGTGAGATTTTCATAATACACTTTTCAAAGATTATTATATGAGTGGGAGCAGTTTGTTGTTTTTTTTTTTTGTTTTGTATTGGTTTAGCTTTCATCTGACGGGCAAGAAACCCAAGCATTTATTTCATAGAATCAATTCTATGAAACAAATCAGAAAAAAATCAATTAAAATGACACTTTCATTTAAAAACTTTCATTTAAAAACATTCTCAATCAAAGGTACTCAATCAGCATCTGTCAGACATAACACCCTGTACTTCCTCTCAGTTTAGTCAAATATATCTCAACTGCGTGTGATTCCTCTTACCTATACTTCATGCCATTCCGGATGCAATGCTCACTGGATGAAGGCAGGTTCTGCACAGAGAGCTGCCCCAGGCTGCGTGCCACCATTGCCACAGTGCGAAACTTATTCTTGGTGCCCAGGCTGGGGCTACCGGCATTCTGCCGATTCAGCCGGTCCTCAGTACTACGGCTTACAGCCCGGTGGTCCGTACACACAAAAGAGACCTGCATGCTGCTGGTAAAATACAATGGGCAGGCTTAATGAAGTCAGGGGGAGCTTAAGACATCCAGAAATGACCTCACGGCAAGAACTAAGGGGTTTTCCCCTTTTTCAAATGAAGTATTGTGTCCTCAGGTAATTCCCGTCCTTTTCAACCTAGAAGCTGACAGAAGCAGTTGCAGAGATTGTAGATGGATAGAATGACTCTCCAGTAGGCACACATGACCTAGAGCTCTCCACAGTAGAACAGCATTGGCTGCAAGAAATGTCACAATGTGTGCATGAAGGAGCGCCTCTGAGCATGTGCTGGAGACTGATCACATCGGAAGAAACTCCTCATCCTACCACGTCACGCTCCAACTCTCCACGCTCCACTAAGCTCTCGCTACAAAGTCAGGGTACTCTGATCCTCTCTGTTCAGCTCTTTTCTACGCTCTACTCCCACTCTCCCCAGTGGATCATGTGCTCTTTTTCCCACTCTCTCTTCCACTCTTATTTCCAGGCACACTGCTCATTTCTCACGGTTTCCTGATCCGTAATATACGTTGAGTGAGCTAGAAAAGAAAAAAGTCCATGAGAGCAGATGGAT
The DNA here is from genome assembly GCF_022655615.1 of Tachysurus fulvidraco. NCBI lineage: Eukaryota > Metazoa > Chordata > Actinopteri > Siluriformes > Bagridae > Tachysurus > Tachysurus fulvidraco. Next base: position 12,708,054 of record NC_062540.1, read on the forward strand.
AGTAAAGGCAAGAGAGTGGGAAGGAGTGACCTTCAGCTATTCTTTGAGATCTGCTTGCATTTGCTATTCCACCCTGCCGATACATGACAGAAAGACTGCGACAGCCAGAGAGGAAACACACACACATACACACACTCACACATGTGCCAGCAGGCATGACAGCACAACGATTAATGATTAGTGTAAAGAGGCAGAAGCAGCAGTCATACTCTGTTATTCTAGAGAATTTGTTTTAGTAATTTATTGTTTTAATGTTTTTCATATTAGTAGAAAATATTAATAATCATGATGGGTATCTATGTGTTGCAAGTTAAAAGAATTTTGAATTAAAGAGAAGGCAAAGATTCTACAGCCTGATCTGCATTAAAAGTTACCTCTGTAATAATGTATAACACCTTTCTTGCCTCCACTTACACTCATTCTGCTGTGGTTCTGTATTCCCCAAATCCATATTCAGCATTGCACAAATAATGGTATAAATGCCAGCATGAACTCAGCTGGATTTGAGGGTACAGTGTGTTGTGTTCTTTCGATAAAACATGGACTTTTATGGCATCCAGACACAACAGACCATAATTCAGTGAGAAAAAACAGGACAGGGCCGTGCCTCCTAAATTTAGCAGCAATCCATTCAACCAAGGAACACAAAATGAAGGAAAGTGTAGCTTGGAAACTATAATCTATCAAAACTGTAAGAATTATAAATGCGTTTGTAGTTTATGTCTTTTTAAGTATTTATTCTCGTAATTATATAATTACTGTAGGTATATAGTTGTATATGAGTATGCTTACAACTGAATGTACACTTTAAAGAGTTTAAAAAGTGATGTAACTATTTACACAAACAAGATGTGTATATTTTTAGAACAAGGATTAGACAGTTCGCATGGCCACACTGCTACATTTCTTCATACAGTATTGCTATGAGTATATAAAGGGTTGGGCAGAGTACTCTGAATAGCTATCGATGGCTGTATACTTACTGTAAAGGCATTCAGGAATATATATCTTCAAAGAATAGATAGTGTGAATGTGCTGGAAATGTGAGAAAGCAGACATTCACTGGTTGTCCTTCCATGGATCACTTTTAGTAGGAACTAACCACTGCAAGAGAACACCTAATACTGTATTATTTATTTCACCTGCCAGTGGTTATAATGTATACTGTATAAGACTTTAAAAAATAAGTGATAATGATGACATAATGTAATTGTTGTGTGACAGAAGTGTGGCATAAAGAATCAATGGAAAGGTGTACAAGATAGTAGTGAGGCCAGCTATGCTGTTTGGTTTAGAGACTGTTTCAGTGAGGAAAAGACATGAGGCAGAGATCGAGATAGCAGAAATGAGGATGTTCTCTTTAGGAGTGTTGAGGATGGACAGGAGCACATTAGAGGGACAGGTCAGGTTGGCTGTTTTGGAGACAATGTCAGAGAGACTAGATTGAGATGTTTTAGACATGTACAGAGGAGGCAGATGGTTATATTGGTAGAAGGATGTAAGATGGAGCTCCCAGGTAAGAGGTCAGAGGAAGGCCAAAGAGGAGATATATGGATGTGTTGAAAGAGGACATGAAGGACATTTGCTAGAGCAAAGGATGCCGAGAATAGAGCTACGGGAAAAGCCTAAAGGTGACACAAAGATCATATAATTGCACACTAAATAATACAGAACAGTTTTGTTCTTACATTGTTACAACGCTTGGAAGTATAACAGCTTTATGCATGGAATACAGTATATCACATTATAAATGTATGTTTAAAAAATTCATTACTTATATAAGATGTATAAAAATGTTAGAAAGTATATAAAAGGATTAAATAAATTGTAAAGTGAAACACCAAGATGGAAAGCATACAATGCTATAAAAATGATTTCACACTTGATTGAATCATCTCTCATACCCTTCTCTATTGGCAACAGTAGCGCCATGGATGTAAATGTATGTGTCTTGTATGTGCTCAGATGCTCTGACACGTGAAATGATAACTACTGTTAGTCAGACTGCAGCACCCACAGTTCCTGCTGTCATTCTAGAGGATTCTAATAACACTAGTGCTTCTGTGCTGCACCTCTTCAATTTTGAGGATTAGAGCGATATGATTCTGCAGTCCTAGATGAAAGAGAGTGGGGTTTCTCTGTGGCATTTTGGCAGCAAGAGGAGTAGGGCAACAAAGGTACAGCATAGGTAACAACATGAAGATTGAACTAACTTGACATTTGGACTCATTTACTCAACCTTGATTGTACTTTTCTTATCAAATCCTATTTAGAATGTAAGTGTTACTGTGTGTATTGAGAATGCATTGAAATGATGATTAAAGCTGTAATTTGTGATGTAGAGTGTCTGACCTCCTCACTCAGATATGTCAGTCTAATACATACCATCTTCATTCCCTGCATTTAGTGTCCTTATCCAGGATCTTTGTTGTATTGTTATGCTACTACAAACTGTTCTAGGAATACCATCAAGGTACTGTAAAACCATGTTAGAGAGAAGTTTGGTTGAGTTACTGTAGCAGAGCAACAAAAACAGTAACCAATATGGATTTTTTTTAATTAGTCTAGAGGTATGACTTCAGTCTTATTTTAAAGATTATTTTTAAGATCATTGGGGTCTAGTACAGAGAAGTCTTATAGAAGGTCTTACTTTTAGCTTGAGGGGTCAAAGGGAAATGTGATGCAGAGTGGGTTTGATGTATGCCATTGGGTAGTTGGAGCAAGTCTCATTTTGTCTTTGGGGAAATGCATTAATGCTTCAAATCTGAAGCTGGCAGTGTCAATGGTGGAAACTCTGCAATGGAGTGATGTTGACGGACTTGGGGAGGTTGAAAACAGCTCATGTAGCTGTATTGTGGAACGGTTGCAGAGGTCGAATGGAATGCAGAGGAAGACCTTCTATGAAAAAGAAATTCCAATCAAATTGACAAGGGACTGAACAAGCACCTCTGTGAGCTGTCCTAAAGAGAAATGACCAGATGTTCATGATGTAAAAGAGAAACAAGCATGACCAAGTCAAGCAAACAATATGAGGAGCAAACACAGCAAAGGAATAGACAAATGCAAATATGCACACTTTATAGATTACAGGATTAAAAAATGTCCACATCTGTTCTATGAGAGTCACGAGCCTGGAAATGCACATGATATACAGTAAATGCCTGGGAGTTGCAGCATCTCTAGATGTTGTACAGTTTTATCTTACTTTGCAAAATGTCTGAAATAAGCTTACAAAAAGCACTGAACTGCAAAAATCAGGCATAGGAGAAGTATCCCATGTGACTGTGAGCCATCAGTACAAGCAGGGAGTAAACATTTTAAGCTTCTTCTAAACATAGATTTAAAGCATGTTCACTCTCTGAAGCATTTTTTTCTCTTTTCACTTCGGGGGTAACCGGAATTTAAAAATGCTGTGACCTTACATCAATGACCTATAGTTTAAATGTCAAAATTGTATTCATGCGAAGGGTTTTTCCAGGCCTCCAAATGTGAAATGTGAAAAGGTGTTCAGAAAGGCAACACTTATAACTGTCATCCTCAGAGGTTACATTTATCATAAAATCCATTGTTATAAAGTTGGTTTGTAAAACCCACATGAATCCAAGCAGTTTAGGGATTTATAGACTGTTTAAATATCAGTTAGGAAAATTAATGAGAACCAAAGGTAATTTCACTACTTAGCGGAGAACATACATAAAGCAATTGTGTGTGTAATCATTTCATTGTATGAGCCAAACTCTATAGAATGGAATAGGCACACCATGAGACACTTGAACTTTCTAAGAATGAATAGAAAGAGGTATAAAGCATGAGAGGTCAGAAGGTGTGGAACTAATCATCAGACCTTCTACAATGACCGTGAGAATGACAAACACACTTCAGAACAGCGGTGTGTTTTTACTTCTGCAGACTATACACTGAACACTCAGAGTACTCAGAGCACACAACCATAAGTGCCATTGTAGCCATGTTCAAGCAAGAGAGCTGCTCTCCTGGATGTAGATTGCAGTCTACATAATGCTTGCAAACATACTGTAGGCCACTGTACTATTCTCAAGCTTAGTGTCATCATTGCTGAGTGTCTTCTGCAGAATACCACCGTGCATACCAGTGGCTTCATGTTTATTATTTTTAAGATGGAGGGTAAAATGTACTGCAGTAATCATATAGAAATATCACAATACATTTTTAGTGCAGAAGTGAAAAAGTGCCAGATTTCATCTGTAATTTGTTGGTCACAAATGTACCTTACTACCAAAAAAAAGCATTGTTGGGAAGTATCTAGCTACTATTAATGATGCTACTAACTTTACATTTTTACTAGCATGACAGTAATTGAGCTATTTTCAAAATAATGTTTTTCTAGCAACCAGCTACTTTTTCGTTAAAACTATTTCACATAACCAGATTAACTTTAGTTTTGATTGCAGTGGGTAAAATGTTCTATTAATCAGAAACCATAGAGCATTTGACACAGTCAAGTCAAGTCAAGTCACCTTTATTGTCACATCAGTCATATGAATCCCTTGTCTATCCTCGTGTGCCTTAGAATTCTTGTTATATCAAGGCCCACAAGGATCATTACTTGGACTTCTTCTGTTCTATCTCTGTATATGATCTGTTGGTGAAGTCATACCCTACCATGGGTTTCATGCCACTGTTATGTGGATGACATTCAACTCATCCTCACCTTCCCTCCCTCACACACTCTGCTCAGATTTCATCATGTCTGGCAGACATGTCATCATGGATGGTAGCTCATTAACTGACACTTAATCCCAGCAAAACTAAACTTCTGTTTATCCTAGGTGATTCATCATCATGTCAGGATCTTCTTTCTTACTCTCAGACCTGCATTTAATGTAACCTTGCAGTTAGCATGGACAATCTGTCAAGGATGGCTTGTACTATGCCATGCCTGAACACCAGGGGACTTTCTGGCTGGCTTTGTCTTGTGCCATGTGTCTTTGTGTTTGTATTGTTATCATATGTGTTTTCCCCTCCCTATACTTTACTTGTCCCTATCTCTGCACCCCTGTATCCCATGTCTTCCCAATTACCTTCCCTATTTAATCCTGGGGTTTTGCATCTGTTTTTTCTGCGTCCTTTTAGTCACATGCTTCCTGATTCTCTGGTTTGTTTGATTTTGTCGTATATTGTGGTTTTTTTGTTTATTTTGTAGTTTTGCTTAGTTTTTTTTCTTCTCTCATGTTTCCGTGTTTGGTCAGTCTAGTTTCTTTTAATTTAACCCTTGTTACCTGCCATCCCTGCATTTGGATCTCATTTGCTGCTTCGCATCCTGTTTTCCAATGGAGGACGCCGCCTCAATTCTTGCCTACGGGGGATGTTATCTGTGGAAATTTTCCTGCTCCTGTTGGGGAAGGTGGCTCGGTACCAGCATTTTTCTGTCTCTACCTCCCTTTCTGGACGTCTGGCCTCGGTTTGTCCAGGGTCTCTGTGCAGATTTCATGGCTCGGCTATGGACGCCGCTCGGCCCCTCTGCCCGGCTGTGAATGTCACTCAGCCCCTCTGCTCAGCTATGGCGCCGGGTACCTGACCCCCCGGCCCCCCAGTGCCCTGCCATTTTCCTAGCACTATCCATGTGCCTCACCGTGTTCCTCCACCCCTGCCCCCTCCCCCATACCAAGACGTGTTCATTGCTCGCCCCGTGCCTAATCGTGTTCCTCACTCCCTTCACCTGCCTTGCCATGTTCCTTGTTCCCTCCCCTCCCTGTGGTCCTGGGTTGGTGTGCCGGGAACCATGCACATGGTGCTTGAAGAAAAAGTACTATCATGGATGGCTTTGACTATACCATGCCTGAACACCAGTGTTTGTACAGTGCCCTGAGTCTTTGTGTTAGTTTCACGTTATCACGTGATTTCCCTGCCCTATACTATACCTGTTCCCACCTGTGCACACCTACTGTATGCCTCATATCGTCCCAGTTACCTTCCTAATTTAATCCTGTGGTTTTGTATCTTTTTTGCTATGTCCTTTTCGTTCCATGCCTCCTGTTTCTTGGATTTGTTCTATTTTATGCTCTTGTTTTTTGTTTTGTTGTATCTTGTTTATTTTGTATTTTTGCTGTTTTTTTATCTTCCCTTCCCTTTTTATAAGTTTCCCTGTGTTTGGTCGGTCTAGTTTATTTTAATAAAACCTTTGTTACCTGCCATCACTGCATTTGGCCCTGATTTTCCATTCCGTATAGACGGCACCTCTTTTCTGACACATCAGCTGTCTTTTTCCATTCACATTGCTAATCTGGCATACTCATGCCAATTTTTCCTTCAGATATAGCAGGATTCGTTCATTTTTATCCACACAAAACAGTCTCTTGTCATTTAAGACAGATTACTGCAACTCACTCCTGGCAGGTCTACTCTTGATCACCATTCGACCTCTGCAACCGATCCAGAATGTAGTTGCTTTTCTTGGTTCCTCTCAACATTTCTTTCTCATATTATCTCAGAGACTATATCCTTGCCACCATTGCCACTGGCTTACTCATTAAAGCTAAATATCAATTTAAACTTTATTTAATTTTAAGCTTTATTTCTGTAAAACTGTTTTGAGACAATGTCTATTGTTAAAATTGATATTCAAATGAAACTGAATCAAATTGAATGACTTGTTTTCAATTTTTCTTATTTCTCCCACACCACCCCTTTGCCACATTCACTTAGTGATGCTTATCTACAAAGCCATAAATGGACAAGCATCCACCTGCCTTGCAGTACTTATCACACCTTTCGCTTCACCCCATTGCCTTAAATCCTCCAGCATTGCTCGTTATTTTTTAGTTGTTTTTCTCTACAATACATTAGCATATAACTTCTGCTTCCCCAATGCTTAACTAGTGAACAACATAGCCCAATGTTTCTGACAATCAAAGACAAGAGAGTGGTGAGAGAAAAAGGACAGCGTGTTCCTTTTTCTGAGCTCAGTGGAAAAAAAATCACTAAGCTGCTATGAACGTGAAGGCAGTAGTGTCCCACACATTTTAAGCAAATATGTACACGTTGCAAAAGGAAGGCAAACTTGATTAATAAATGGTTTGTTTCAGTAAAATGCTTTATTGAGTCTTTGTTAAAGAAATGCGAAAGTCTGTGGATGTGGTTTAATGCCAGGTGTGCAGTGTGGCACTATTAACAAAGCAAAATGCAAGTCCAACAAAAAGACAGCTGCTGAATTTATTCGACACAGCAAAACGAAAAGGAAAAGGAATAATCAAAAAAACAATCCCATATGTTAGCTGACTCCCAAAGATGCAGAATTGTAAGCAAAATAAAATCAGCATCTATCACACATCTGCTTACATATAAAGTGCTCTGCTGCTATCCAGATTGTTCAGATTCAGACCAGGCCTTTTGTTTTGCATACATCACTGCCTTTTCCAGGCCAGTTCCCAATTCAGTGCGCACTAAGGAATAAGACTGGAAATGTCTGCATAAAATCATCCCACAAAAATAGCACATGCCACCCATTCATGCCCTCAGTGGGGTTAAGGAGATGTAGGAAACTTTGGAGCCTAGATCGCAAGATGACTCTGCTGATTCAAGCTCCTAAAATGTAAGCATATTGAGTCAAGTTGGAGAGCCTGAGGTAAAACACTCTCTCTCTCTCACACACACACACACACACACACACACACACACACACACACACACACACACACACACACACACACACACACACACACACACACACACAAATACACAAACACACACACACACACACACAGACGTACATTATACAGCTCCATGACAACAGCCACTAACCCCTACAGCACAGGAATGTCTTTTCAAGTAAAGCTCAACCTCAACCTTCTTTCAAATGAATACACACAAGTCTTTAACAGTGTAGGTCAGGCAGGGAACTGATGGTATTATTCATAAGGGCATGAACTAATTTTTGATATTATAGACTGTCAGGCAATCTTTTAGAAGACCACACAGTATATTTAATAACTGTGCAGCATGGCAAATAAATAGACCAGTTCAAACATCTAGCATTGCAGACTGCCCTGGTTGGCTTTAATTAGACATACGTATGAGCCAATATAAAATAAAGTGACATGGTGATAGACAGCCTATTATCCAACTTCATAAATTCACATTAAGCAGGCCCTCTGAAGAATATCTGAGTCATCGTGTTTGGTCTGCTTCTAGCCCTTTTTTGGCAGTGCTGACTGATCCCAAGCCTATTTGCAGAATGTTTACGCAGTTAGCCTGATGGCATAAATCGGACTCTAGCGGGTCTTAGTTATACTGATATGTCAAGCTAAGGGCAGTGATTGCTTTCTTTTTTATTTATTTATTTTTTTTCTTTTACCTTCTTTACATACAGGCCAGATTCCAGAAACCAAATTAAAAACATACTTGAGTAATATATATAGATTAAAATGGAAAAACATATGAGAGTAAGAAAAAAACTGCGGTTCTTAATTGAGAAGCAAGTAGAGCAGAAAATCATCATATTTCATTAGCCTTGTCAAAGGGATGTAGTGCTGGGGAGACAGAGAAAGAGAGAGAGAAAATCCACAAAGAAACTCAATGCAGCATATTATATACTAATTATTACACTTGAGAGCAGCTAGAAAAGATTTTGTTCTCGGGTGATCATAGCACTCTAGGGCATGAAGCATACATAGAAAAAAAATCATTTTAATAAATTAAAAGAACTTAATCTTTCAATCCAAAAGAATGTATAGCTATAGAAACATGATAACACAATATTATAAATAGTGGATATACTGTACATTACTTGTATATAGTTTATACATTGTATATAAGCAAAATATGATATGTGTATATGAGTTGTGTTACAAATTACAGCCTAATGTTTTAGTTCTATTTCAGGCAGCCCGACAAAACACCTATTCACTACTGCTATATCAGCGTAAAACTGAAGTTAATGGAATAAACTCTTCCGAAAGCTTAAACACTCTCCCGATACTCTAACAGCATCGATATCAGTAATGTGCACCCATCTGCAGAGAATATAGTTCTGATTCTATCCGGTACTAAGCTACAGACAGTAATTTCACTGTACATACAACTAGACAAATTAATCAGCTTATAATTTCATGTACTATTTCTCAACATTGCAGCAATTATGGAGCTCTAACTAACATTAAGACTTGATCTAACACTTTAATAGTTCAATAAAGCTGCCACTGGGTGCATTTAAAAGAGGACTTTGTCACAAGAAAGAGACAGAATGTCATCTGTGACAGCATACATATCATGTGTTGCTGGTATGTGGATTATCATTCATATTTTTAGCACAAGTGATTACTGGTGACTTGTGCATGAAGGACAATAGTTAAGAAAACACTGGCACACCGTGGGGAGTTTGGGAAATAGCAGGAGTAATAATAATTCTCATTTTGTGTACAGTACTTCACTTAAATAATACATCAATTAATTACTGTATTATTACTGTAGCAACAACCTACCTTATTAAGACCTGGCTTATGAGCTAGACAACTTTAAGCACTGCAAGTCAAGTGAAAAAATCTTAAATACAGTCACATTTATTTATCGTATTTCATGTTAGAGTTAATTTATTAATTGTTTGTTAATGTAATAAGACAAAATGTAAAAAGGCCTACTAATAGGTTAAATAACATTATATATGGTTTTTATAATGTAATGGTTATATTAGGAGACGCAATATCAGTTTGACTATATTGAAGATATTTCCACATGCTATAATGTTATTTTTGCATTGAGAGCAGACAGTGTGCAACACCTGAATACGCTGGCACCTTTTAAAGTGGCTAAAGGTTTCAGTATAAGCATTTCTGTAACCAGATGCTCTGTAAAGTGTACAGACTGTGAAACCTAATGACTCACATCACTGCTAAGCCAGCACATTACTGCTATTCTGTATTGGTGATGTCCTTTTTTTTTCATTAGCTACACTTTCTTTTCTCTTACTTGATAAAAAATATATATATATACCTATAGCATATGCTTGAACTTGTTCCTGTTCCTGTGCCTTCGTATCGTTCTTATTATTCATAACTTATATTCTCCCTGTTATAATAGCATCGTACAAAACAATCTTGCAATAAAAGAAACACTATATTTTTGTAAAGACAAGTGAAATCAACTAAAACACCTCTTAACCAGTATAAAGTATATCAGTAAGTATGGCAAAGCTTAGCTACCACTTGAACTAATCAAAAACACTTCAACACTTCAAGTGTTAGACTAGTAATGCTTCACTCATAGGAGAGTGACACACTAAAATGTCAGCAGAGAGAAGATAATAAAAGAAGATCCTTTAATCCAGGCCAGAGAGAGAGAGGGCTGGCTCAGGACCCTCTGATTACTACCTGCTATTCTCTACAAAGCTGGCACTCACATGCGGACAGACAAAATACTCCATAGCTCACAGTGAAAGTGACAACAGCTCATAAACAGACGTGTAGATCTGCTGTGATGAATTAAGAAGAATATCGAGGAAAGATGTTTTGATCCCAAAATTGATTGCTAATCACGAGGAATAAATACTTACATTAGTTCAGGTTTGAAAGGTCATTTTTTCAGTCATATGTCTAGTAGGCACATGCAAGTTACATGTTGTATTTCCAACAATGTGATGTTAAAATGCTCCATGCAAAGCTAAGACAAAGTTGAGTTCAATGCTAAAATGTTAATGGCAAAACAACCAACTGAGTAGCAGATTCTACTCATCTCAAGAAAGTTCAGAAAATACTCTAAATATACTGTATCGATTATTAACAGCTTTTCAGCAAAGCAGTTCCATCCTCTTCTGGGAGTTTGGTTTTAAAAGCCAACTTCGTTTCATACTGCTTCCTTACCTGTACTTCATGCCCGTGTGATAGGCCACACAATCCTGCAGAGACATATCATTGCTTCTTAGGAAGTCCTCCAGATTCTTGAGCTGAGCAGCTGCCCGCACTTCTCTTAGCCCCTTCAGGTCGGTGTGATTACTTCTGTCCTTTCGCAGCGGGCACAGACTCTGCTCAGACAGGTAGCGGTCAATTTCACTGCGCATACTTTCACTGAAGGAGAGCGAGAGGAGCCTTCCACTGCTGCTGCTGCTCCTGCGCCCGCTGCTGCCCACCTTGGGCACCTGTAGGGGTTCCGAAGGGAAACTCTGTTGTCGGCTGAGGCGGCGGCCACCATGGCTCACACGCAGCTCAGTTAGACTGCTTCTGTGAGTGGCAAACATCTGCCCACCCACCTGAGTGATCTTAGACTTCAAGTAGTCTTAATCAAGCACAAGCAAGGAGAAGAGTGAGGAAAGTACAGTAGCAGGACAAAGACTAATAGAGCCACGTGGGCAGATACCCTACTTTAAATAGCACCTGCCCCTTCTCCCACACAACACCACACACCCTCATGCATTGTACTGTAATCAGAGCCACTGTAGCTACCAGCCCATCTGGTTGAACTAGAAACCCCAAAACATTTGGGTAGAGAAAGTGACTTTTGGCACAGGGTGTGTAGAAGTGAGGACTTTGACAGTTATCTGGGAAAAGACCCTATTGTGCATGCAAACAGTCAAGTCTCTGGTGGCATGGGCAAAGGTGAATGGCTGACATGCAAATGGTATGCACTAAGACTGGCAGTGAATTAAATGAAGAACTAAACTTTCAGCATTAAGGCAAAATAAATGTTAAAGTTTCACTACCAGTGTGTAACTAAACGCATGCATGAATTCCAAAAATAAACCTGTGCCTGTCATTCACTTGTGTTTATCAAAATCAATCATCAAATGTTATTTCTAATGTTTAATTTCAACATTATACTCAGTAAGCTCAGTTTCAGATAATGCACTTTAATTGAGATATCTAAAAAAAAAAAAAATGATCCAAAAAGTGTTGAAAGAGAAAATGGGTACATGTTTCTGTTCATTTATTAGAAATAGGGTTTAGTCACATTTCTACTATTATAGTCGCCTTTTTTGGCTATTTGTAGTAAAACTATAATTAATGACATTTTGGGTTAAAGAAAAAAAAATGTAAATATTAAACAACCTGCCCTTTATTTCCTCAAATTCCAGACTGAGTGAGTTTCCTCACTCTAATAACCATATACATTTCCTTAGTTTTACTATAGTCAGATGAATAGCTAATGTGTTATGCAACACAGATCTATTCGGCTCTGACTTTTCAAGTGTCTTTGGTACAGTATCAAATGTTTCCCCAAACTAAATTCTGCGTGTTTAAATTATTCAATAGAAGACTAAATAAAGACAATCTGAACCTGCTGCTTTGGTCCAAGTTTCGAATCACTTGCTAGATTCATCTGTTAAGTACAGTATATTAAGACTCCTAGACATTTTCTTAGATCGAAGATCTGCTTAGATCGTGTGTCAGTCTGAATCTCAGCTTCTGCTCTCTGTGCTGTCTTAGCTACCTGTCTAAGCCCATGTTTTTCCTCTATGTTTATCAGTCACTGGTTATACTCCTATGTTCTCCATGCTGATGTCATGGTGCCACCTGGTGTTCTACACAGCACATCATTACACACTGCATGATACTGTTTCCTCATCATGTTTCCTTATCATTTGCACCCAATCTGTGTGATCAATGTTCTGTCTATATATTGATCTGTATGACTTACATGTTGAGAAGTTCCAAGCTTCCTCAATGGTTTGTATACTTGGTGCTTTCAATTCATCATTTTAACTTCTGTCACTTCTAGCTCTTTAAGTATTATAAATATATGGCAGTACATGATTTCTAAACAAGGTTTAGCATCAAAATCACAAATGTGTATTCTTATATACAGTATAAACTGTTAAAATAAACAATGCTATTATTCACACTGATCAAAAAAAAACTGTACACAATATTTATATAATTGCAAACTTTGAATAAGACTTAAAAACCACTGACAACCTTAAATTAGACCTTCAATTTTACCTCATTTAATTAAATCATGTGTTTCTTATGAAAATCATATAAAAACATAGAATATTCTGATATGAACCCTTACCCATCTCTCTGGGTGAACGCATGAGTTACATTGTTCAATAGAGACACAAACGTTTGAACTCCATATAGAAAAGTTTCCAATTACAGTGGAATGGCATCATGTCTAATAAAAGCCCACCATGTATGCAGGATTCACTATTATTTCAGGTGACTGCTTTAGCTCTACTAACAACAGAAACAAACTCAAATTCAAAAGCACATCTTCTTTCAATTTTCACAGCCTGACCTAATAATGTGCCCCTCTAACCTGCACCAGACTGACACAGAGCTCTGGGTGTGGGCAGCATGCCCATGCAGCATCCCTGAGCAGAAACAACGCTCTTGTACTCACCCGGGTACTTGGCACTCGACCCATGTAGGAGTTTTGCATGATGCTGCAGTAGTGTTCAGCAGCGTGAGCACTGTTTTATCTAAGCAGCAGTGAGTGTTTTGGAGTGCTTTACAACAATCACCAAATAACCATAAAAGCACCACCTCCTCTGCTGATGTGGTCCCACCTCTCATGGTTGATGTCACAGAAATAAACATCTCCTAGCTTACTGCAGCACAAGTATGTTCTGCTGAGCAGAGCAAATAAATCATGACCTAAATAATTCAAGAGGCTATTTTCCCCTTAAAAGCCTTTTACAATTTGGATTGTATGATATGTTTGAGTACTAGCAGTCATTTTTGCTTGCTTCTTCTATTTGATTACGAATGAAAACTCAAAAATACAAGCACACAAAATAGGCAGAAATGGCATGAATTAATGGCATATACTGTAGAAGACCAGTCACCCCAGAGCTACACTATAGTATGTATCAAGCCAGATATGAGCCTTGTGCATCACTGGCTATGCCAAGTAATGTCTTAATGTAAGAGGATGTAGACTTAAATAGAAGTTGTTCAGGGTATCACTTAGAGGACAGAGCTCATAGAGGATATATTTGCCTATAGATTATCTTACAAAGACATTCAGACACAGGAAACCACCAAAAATATTTACCAAATATATACAGTATGTGTCTTACAGTGAAGAATAAAAGCTGTGATTAGTGCGTTATTAATAGAGCATAGGAATGCTTAGTTACTAATTCCAGCAGTATGCAACTCTTCCCATAAGTGTAAGTCACATGGTTTGTTATCTGCCAGTCAATACTGTCTAAGTACATGAGTGAAAACATGAGTGCATGCATATCACGTGTAAGTCACTGGACCACACACTGCATTATAATGAAACAAATGCCTTATCATATTCTCTCTCCTTTCCAATATATGGTACTTGCTTATTGGAAAGCAAGTCCAAATTAGACCGTAACCTTTTGACTTTATGTCTGATGAATGTAAAGAATGTATTCACTTAGGAATTGAACACAAATAGGAATTGCTATCTCGTTCTACTGGACCTAACTATGTACAAGATAAGAGACATTGTAGGAAGGAATTCTAAACACGTTTTTTACGTGAGCAACTGAAAAAAAAAGTGACAATATACAGTGTGTCTTGTATATTGTCTGAGAATGTACTGTATATGGTGCGTTAAAAGCATGTAAAGATTTAAAAAATAACAGTACCTGTAAAACTGAAGCTGTCTTTTAGGGCTCCCATAACGAGCACTGCAACAAAGAAGGTCAGGTCAAGTCAAGTCCAGAAGCTTTTATTGTCATTTCAAGCATATAAAGCGGATGCATTACATAGTAAAATAAGACAATGTTCCTCCAGGACCATGGTGCTACATAAAACAACGTAGGGCTACATACAACAACACAGATCTAAGGACTTAAAGTAAGTTGTCCTAGCCACAAGTGTCTCAAGTGCAATCTAGTGCAAACAATGCAAGACAAAAAGCATTACAAAACCCTTACATAAAAATACACAAAACGGTCCAGACCAGTGTGCATACTGTATATAGTAGAGTACTGTACATAATAGAGTACAACAGCCCAGAGATTATCCTACGAACAGTAGGATAAGCACAAAGTCAGAAAATTTCACCCAGTTGGGTCACCAATCCATTTAATTCACATACTGTACCTGTTCTCTTATACACATCTTTGGGCAATTTAGTGCACATAATTCACCTACCCTACTGGAATATTTTTGGACAGTGAGAGGAAACCACTAACCCAAGCTCAGGTCTGAGCTAGGGACTCTGAAGCTGTGACTTAGCAGTTTGTTTAAAAGTAAGTTTAAAACTGTATTTAACTCTTCTGCAGACCTTATCTGCATTCCCATGCAAATTAGGAGCGCCGAGTCAAGTCGACCTTGTCTGTTTTGACTGCTTATAAAAAATGAAGTATATATGATAGCCTTTTTTTCACCTTTTTAGTCTAACTTGTTTCCAACATATTAACATATTCATTCTTTCATTCATTTTCTACCATTTATCTGAACTTCTCGGGTCACGGGGAGTCTGTGCCTATCTCAGGCGTCATCGGGCATCAAGGCAGGATACACCCTGGACGGAGTAACCACACACTACGGACAATTTTCCAGAGATGCCAATCAACCTACCATGCATGTCTTTGGACCGGAGAAGGAAACCAGAGTACCCGGAGGAAACCCCCAAGGCATGGGGAGAAAATGCAAACTCCACACACACAAGGCGGAGGTGGGAATCGAACTCCCAACCCTGGAGGTGTGAGGCAAACGTGCTAAGCCACCTTGCCCCCCCATCATATTAACATATATTTTGCAAAAAAAATTTATATTTGGTATAATAAACCTCATTAATATGCAAAAATGCCCCATTTTCTTCTTAAAAAAACAAACAGAAATTTTGAATTATTTTCACTATAGAGGCATAAAAGTTGATGCACAATTACAGGCTGGTATATTCCAAAGCCAGGAGATTGTTTTGAAACCATTTTGACCATTTTTAATGTCAGCAAACAACAAATAAAACCTGTTTTTTTCCAGGTCAAATTGACTTGAATGCTTATATTATAAAAAAAATTATACAATTATCACCATTCTGTGTGATCAGCCTTACATTTGTGAACATTTTGCACTTGTAATGTCTACTTTTGCCCACCAGATGTCATCACACACACACACACACACACACACACACACAGAGAGAGAGAGAGAGAGAGAGAGAGAGAGAGAGAGAGAGAGAGAGAGAGAGAGAGAGAGAGAGAGAAGAGAAGATATTGCCCCCAGCTGAGCAAATACGTATAACAAGTGTGAAATATATACAAATGAGTAGCTTGTGTTTTTTTGGAGGCATAGTGAAATGCAATGTTTGTGTGTGTGTGTGTGTGTGTGTGTGTGTGTGTGTGTGTGTGTGTGTGTGTGTGTGTGTGTGTGTGTGTGTGAGTGTGTGTGTGTGTGTGTGTGTGTGTATGTAGCATTATTTTGGTAGATCATATTTTGCCCTCTGCTAGGCAAAGGCATATCAAAAGTGTGAAATATTTACAAATGTGTAGCTTTTTTTTCTGGAGGCCTAATGTGTGTGTGTGTGTGTGTGTGTGTGGTGTGTGTGTGAGTGTGTGTTTTGTGTGTGTGTTAGTGGATATTTTATGTGTGCATTTTTGTGTCTGTATGTATGTTCATTGCGCTGAAAAGTGCAAAAGTCTGACCTATTGCCCCACTAAATATGGCTGGGTCAAGCTGGCCCTGAATGACTTAAGGAGGAAAGTACTGATTTTACAAACACATGTTTCCAGATGGGTCAGATGGATCCGTGGACTGCAGAAGGGTAAAAAAAAATCCCTGCTGTGTGATTTGCTCTTAAACAACTTTTATCGTTACACCATTGGTGCTGGCATTATGTCTGATATGTCTTTGCACTCACGTGTAGATCATAGCCGGGGAGCTGGTGTGTCGGGTGGAGAGACGAGCGGGAGAGTCTGTGTTGGCTTCAGGATACATGGAGCTGTGATGAAGGACGGACCAGCCACTTGGTCCTTCTCACACTCTCAGTCTATACATATATAGTAAAATAAAAAAGCATGTATTAAAAAGCTTAATATTAAATTTAATATGTCCGTTATTATGTTACATATAATCCAGTGTTTCTCTAGCATAGGTAAGTGATGCAGTCTCTGGGTAAATTAACGACAGTAGAAGTATATTTTGACTTATTATTCTATTCAGAGGAATTAAGACACCCCAATTCTAATTTGATAGAGAGTAGGTAAACAGCTTAATTATTGCTTATCCTGTGGGTTTGATTACTATAGCTATAGCTAGCTGCTTCCAGTTGTAAAGAAGCTGACAAATTCACAGTACAGATAAAGTTGAAAAATATTAGCAATAATTCTACACACTTTAAAGAAATATGGGGATTTAGACAAGACCAGCAACACATGTCAAGACCAAGATTTGTTACTATACTGGTTTTGCTTATAAAATGACATGAATATTCTCTTACACAAAATAACCTTGGCATAACTTTGGCATTTTCATTTTGTGGAAATAAACACACAGTATATACATATTGTACATACATATTGTACATACAGTACATACATACATACATACATACATACATACATACATACATACATACATACATACATACATACATACATACATACACACATACATGCATACATACAGTACATACACATATACATACATACCTACATACATACATACATACATACATACATACATACATACATACATACATACATACATACACACATACATACACACATACATACATACATACATACATACATACATACATACATACATACAAACGTTAAAACATTCTTCAGCCTATCCAGCCTATTCTTCAATCAACCAATGCAATGTAAACCAATTTTAAGTGATTGCTTCTTAAAATAATTACATGTGCTGTACTACTTCATGTCTTTACTTTAAATACTTTAAAAACATACTTATAACCAGGCAATATATTTTTAAGTGACAAGAAATGACATATACAAATGAGAATCAGTTAAAAGCAATAGTCCATCTGACTTGTGAGTAGAAAAGAGCTTAAAAAAGATTTTAAAAGAGAGAGTGAGAGAGTGAAAGAGTAAAAGAGAGAGAGAGAGAGAGAGAGAGAGAGAGAGAGAGAGAGAGAGAGAGAGAGAGAGAGAGAGAGACAGAGACAGAGAGAGAGAGAGACAGAGAGAGAGCTCAGAGTGGTAGGCTGGTGTTAAGATACATATTATAACTGTTTTATATAGTATTATATATATATATATATATATATATATATATATATATATATATATATATATATATATATATATATATATATATATACTATAAAAATTGTATTAAGTATAATTCAGATCTGTCGGAAAATGGTAAAGAAAACACGATGGGATGTAAAAAGTAACAAAACATGATGGAATGATGCAGCAACACCCTTGTGGAACAAATTAATAATCAGCTTTTTGCAAAGCAATAAGAAGCAGGTGCAATGCGAGGGGTGGGGGTGGGGGAGTAGAAAAATTATATTTAATGTTACATAGAAATTCAGATGCTGCAACATTTCCATAAGAGCAAACTAATAAATATGCAGTATAGTTAATCAGGATACTGCGAATATAATTATTCTTTCTTACTTATTGTGGTCACTCTGACAAGTTAAAACTGTAATATATGTAATATGTAGTGAGGAAAATTCTCTAGGACCTCATCAAACACCAGTCTTAATTACATCATAAATGTAGAGCCAACAATACTTCACATCTGTTTAATAAAGATAGTGCTGTTTAAAAGCAAATGAGCTTACTTTAAGGATTCTTGACTTGAAGTAATCACTGTAATAAGTTATAATTATAATGTCCTCTGGACAGAAAATATCTGTTTATTTGGAGCCTGTTTATGTGGTTCCATCTGAACCAGCAGATGGAGCCATCTTCATTTGAGTCATGAGGTAGTTCCCATTGTTCCCATTGGAATCACTGTATGAATCCATTATTATATTACATCAGTAGAAAGTTTATACTGCAATTGAAAGCTTAAATAAAAGCATTATACACATAGTCGATAACTGTATATTTATTATGATGTAATAATGCTGCCATGAAGGCAGGACCTGTCATAAGATTCCACAAAACAATACGTTCAGTCCACATCCCAAACCTCTTCATACAAAGCCCTACTAAAATCTCTTCCCCAAGTATTTTCACCAGTGAGACATTAAAACTATAGCAGAATCTGCAATAAGACATCAGAGAAGCAGGCGAGACAGAAATTGAAGCGCCAACACAAACAAGCACTCTTCTTGGCATGGAAGGAAAACTCCAGTTACTGCAGAGCACAACACAGCATCTGCAGCAAGGCTGAAATAGGAGGACTGTTTATAGCAAAGGGCAAAGAAGGACAATCGTCCATAACAAGCCAAGAAAGCTGCTAAACATTGCACTCAATATGACTAAGAATAAAATTCAATTTAGATGCAATTTATATAATGATCATATAAAAGACAACATAGTATAAAACTTATGTTTACTGATTTACAACTGTTAAAATAATTAAAATCCTATTTTATGTGAGAGAATGTTCATATGATGACCCTGATGACCACCAGAACATTTGTTGTATCATTCTGCTCCACATAATATTCTATTAAGAGTTCAAAAACATTTCAATAAACAGTGGACATGGCAAATGATATGTTTTTACATACAAAGCTTGTCAGATGGAGAGAAAAAAAGGAAGAAGGGAAGTCATTTAATCAAATTTATAATCATATAAGCCACAGAGTAGTGAGAATAATAAGGAGGTACCAAAGGTATTTGCATTGAAACTTTGTAAGAAACCCGGTCCCCAAAATGCTTAGGTAAATTGATGGATTGTCTGTCTGAGGTCCTGTAGCTTTGTCTGGAGGTCATAATTACAGACAAAGTAGCTGCATTGAATATGATGCTGTAATCTCAAAGTTATCTTATAGTTCTTAGAATAGTACAGTAGTACCTCTATGTTGCAATAGGGATTATGAAGTAATGCTGAGATAAAGCAGTTTCTATAGCTGAATAAACAAATGAATGAATGAATTAATTAATGCATTACTGCATATCAATCATTTTATTATTGTAAAAAAGAAACTCTTGGACAAAGCTATGATCAGGGGCAGTCCATCTTTCCCTGGTTAGCCATGAAAATAGACTAAGAATAGGTTCACATGGATGAAAATCCTAGTTGTGGCTGTGATCATTAACTTTAAAAGCAAGTGTTACTTTCAAAACTTTAGGACACAAATTGGAGTGCATACATTTTAAATAAGGAAATGAATCAAAAGTGTATGATGGATTTGATATGCACCGGTAGAAGTTGGGATACAGGAGGAGGTTGTTTAATGATTTGAGAAATAGGGGTTGTAACGGATGCTTGAATTAATGAGGAAAGGAGGGGTTCAGTAGAGGAGGTGGTTAAGATGATTGGCTTGGTATAGGATGTGTGAGGGACGGTTTAGAATGACCTGGGGGATGACTATGGGATGTAGGGCTGTAGTCATCCAGAAAGAGAAGCTAAGATCCTTGAGAGAGACATAGAGAGAGTCCTGTAATGGCTGCAAGCAGCTGAAAGAGACAGGCTTATGATCCATTAGAGGCTGGAGGAAAATATTTTTTATATTTTTGAGGCCAAGAAAGAGAGAAGTCTGTGACCTTTGAGAGCTACTGAGAAAGATGTTATCCTTGAAAGCTTCTCAGACTGAAAAAGGGATGCAAACCTTGAAAGAAGCAAGATAAAGAAGCTCACAAAGAATGAGAGGGAGTAGGGCTGTGATTATTGAAAGCTAGAAGACAAGAAGAGCTGTTATCATAGAGAGCAAAAGAAGGAAAGCTACAATACAATCACTGAGAGTGAAAGAATAAATCTGCAATCATTAAGATCAATATAAAGGGCTGAGATAACTAAGATTAAGTGAAAGTGGTCATGATCATTGAGAACAATAGAAAGAAAAGAAAAGAGCTGTGATCAATAAAAGTGACAAAGAGAAGGTCTGCGATCATAAGACCAAGATATAGAAGGTTTGCAATTTTGGACAAAGTGAGAGCTTAGAATGAAGGTGGAGAGAGCGTGGACAGGGAATGAGTGGGAGAATAAATATGTAGAGAAACCTGGTTAAAGTCATAGTGGAAGAGGATCTGTATGTGAGCAATGGAGGAATGTATGCAGAAGAGTCACTCAGTCACCCAGTCACAAGACTGAATGAGAAAGAAAGGAATTTATAAAAATGTAACACCCTTTTCCACACTGGCCTAGGATTTCTGAGTTTTTCACATAAGTGGTTTTATGCACCAGACTGCTATTGATTGCAACTACACCAGCCGCAAACAGCAACACATCTCTCTATCCTTCTTCTTCACCCTTGTACAGCATATATAACAACAAGAGAACCCTGTATAATGTACAACCTCAGCTAACTATTGTAAAATTGTAAAAGGGTAATGTCATAATTTCTAACTTGTTTCACTGCAGGATTCATCTTCTATGCCCATGAGAAGGCATGGGCTGTTCCCTGGCAGTCCAGGATAACTGGGATGCAGGATGTGATGTCCAGAGTATGGGCAACAATGCACTTTGGCCGGCTCTGCTATGCCAATCTGGAATGAATGCTGCGCAAATAGTGGAATCTAATCCAATGCGGTACACTAAAGCTTAGGCAGTCCATGCTTGTCTCTGTTTCTGTTTGTTAGTAATGCTACTTCATACTGAGTGACTAGCTGTCAAGTGCTGAATTCACTATGCTCAAATGCACAAAACCAATTTTAAAATACATACATACTCGCCTCACAGCCTCCTCAACATTGGTCATAAATCAATGTGGCTGTCTGAAAACCCTGATTCCTGCTGACAGCAGAAAGGACAGATCAACAGATAGCGCTGTCTGAATGTATAGACATTCTGTATTGCCCCTGGCTTTCGTGTACTGCTTTTTCCAACTACTTCTACTGTCATACTTGACCAAAGGTCTTTTCATTCAATGTAGTTCATGTTTTTGTGAGTTTTATTGTGCCAGTGGCCACATGGGAGGGATCAGTTTTCCACACTTTAGCAGTGAATATACTAGTTGATGCTTAAGGTATGCAAGTGCCGCTAAATACCCATGTATATATAATGACAGGTAAGTTAATATATAATACATAGGTAGGACAGTCAGACCTGGAATGATTTAGTAGGGGTTTAAATAAGGTCTGTCAGGATATCACACCCCACAGAGGGTGTTACTTTGTATATAAGGAAGCCTTCATGGAAGGATGTTCCTGGTAGTCATATACTGTATTTTACAAAGTATTTTCAGTTCAAACTATGTCTACTCAGGAGCATTTAAGAGGTGTCTTCGAGTCCATGGCAAGGAAGTAGCAATATCACCACAGAGCACAAGCACTGTGGTTGCCATTTAACAATTTCACTTGAGCAGAAAAAGCTGTCTAAAGGGCTTTGGGACAGGGGAAAATACACAGAATGACAATAACATGGCTCATAACATATGGACGAATATTCAGCAAGACTGTGAATTTGCACTATATTGTAGTAACAAAGACAGTGAGACTCATTGACTCTGGTGATCATGACCTCTGTGGGACTGGAGGGGTATTGCCATGGATCTGCAGGATTAGTGTTTTTTTGTTTGTTTGTTTGTTTGTTTGTTTTGCACCATTCTGTGTAAAAATGTCAAGAGATCAGCAGTTTCTGAAATACTCAGAGCAGCCCATCTGGCATTAAATTAAATTTATCCACATCTATATCCATACAGAGATCAGTTGTTTATTCTAATATTTTGATGTAAATGATAAATTGCTTGTTTGTTTATGCATTGTCACATGACTGACTGATTAGGTAACTCAGAATGTGCAGGTGTATCTTCTTAATAAAGTGGACAGTTAAAGGATTTTGGCAATAAATATGATGAATTTTAGAAGCTAAGTCTAAGACTTTGTCTAATAATTTACAGCTAAAAGGTCTCAGCTTTCTCCCTATCTCACTCGAAGACTGTCAACTCCCTCCTTCCTAACACCACACTCTCAACTATCTCACTCTCCTTCTCACCCCACAGTCACAGCTCTGTTTCCCTCTCTCTCACACCCAGACCCATCAGCTTTTTCTATCGAACTTGGTGGAATCCCTGCAACTGACAATATCGCTTCGCTTTCCATTTTATTTGCATCTTTGACCACTAGAGTAAGTAGAGGAGAGGACTTCTGTTAAAGGAATTTTACTATTAAAGGAAAATAGTCAGCAAACTACTGCATATTGTTTAACAAACGAATTGAATAGATTGTTACATGCTATATAAGTAACCTTATTCTTAACATTATTAACATTAACATTATTCTGCCGAACGGTCATTTTTGTTGGTGATGGTTGGTTGTGCTCAAATATTATTGCACAGAAAGTGGCCTTTCTAATTGGCTGTACCGCTCAATAGCATTTTATCTTTTTTTTTTTACAACTGGAATTTATTGGCTAGTTTATCCTGGTCAGAGTCACCCAGTGGAAAACAGGAACACATCCTGGGATACCAGACCATCACAGAGCACCACACACACTCATATACATATGAATACACATTCATTCACCTCTGGGAAAATTTTGACTAGCCAGTAGCAACTCCAATTACTGTGTAACGTGTAAGGAAACAAGAATTTGGAGGAAACCGACATGACACCACGGAGATCTTACAAAACTCCACGGACTGAAAGCCAGGCACAAGTTGAAGTTTGAAACCTGGAGCTGTGAGATAACAATCCATCTCACTGCACATAGGAATTAATTGTAAAGGAGATCAAAGAGGGCAAATATACTTCACAGACTTATATTTTACACAAATCCAAGTGATTTCCTGGCATGCACATAACTATAGGGAATGGACAAAATAATACCCATTGTTATAATGTGAATAACTGTGAATAAATAAGTGTTGTGATTATCATATATATATATATATATATATATATATATATATATATATATATATATATATATATATATATATATATATATATATATATACTTCTTTGCTATATATTGTATAGGTTGCATGCCAGTATAAATCAAGTTGTGCTTAGCTGTGGTTAGTTTAAGACATTGTTGAATTGTCAGACTTCCAAAGAGGACAAATGGTGGAAGCCCGTTTAGAAGCATCTGTAATGGTGTTTTAGAGCCCAACTCTTGGCTTTAAAGAGCACCAGTCTCTATAATTACAACTGTGTATACAAAGCATGGCAGGACTTCATCAGTAATGTAGAATAGTGGATGAAAATGTAAATTTAGTGATAGGGATCGTGGAACAATAGGAAAGATTGTGTCCAAACACAGAACTACTGCACCAAAAGTGAAAGCAGAACTTAATATCCATTTTAATACCCTGTTTCAACATAAACAGTCGGCAAAGAACGTCACAATGCCAACATCCGTTGAAGAGTTGCAGACACCAGTGCGAAAATGCAAAAAAAGATGGTGTCATGATCATAAATGAGTGATATGATCTGGTGAATCATCATTTACATTATTCCTAACAGCAGGTTGAGTTTATGTACAGTATGGAGAACCCCCAAGGAAGCATATAACATGGACTGTCTGGTTATATATCAAATGGATTGGTGAAGATTCCGAAAGCCATATCTTGGTATTCTTCTGGCCCCATCAAGTGATCAGGTGCATCTTATGGTCCAAATGTTGTTTCCAAACAACGACAAATTTTTCAATATGATAATGCGCCCATAAACACAACCAAAACAGTGCAGTCATGAAGATCACCAGTATGAACTTTAACATCTGTCGTGGCATATATTTAAATATATGTTAATATCATGTATGTTTATGGTATTTGGCAGACACATTTATCCAGAGCAACTTACATTTTATCTATTATTTGTCAACTAAGGGTTAAGGGCCTTTCTCAAGGGCACAGAAGTGGCAGCTTAGTGGACCTGGGATTTGTAATTGGTAGTCCAACACCTAAAACACTAGGCTACCACATCCCCCAATAATGTGGGAAATTTTGGAGAGAAGAGTGAGAAACTCTCTGAAGCATCTACTGATATTTTAATAAAAATATTCAGAAGTTGTCTGAATTTATAAAAAAAAAGTTGGAAGCTGTATTAATTGCAAGTGGTGGTCCAACACATTATTAATAAAGAGATATTACATATTTCATAAGTGTTTACGTTATTTTGTCCAACCCCAGTACATGTAATATTGATTACATTTCTATATAACATTTTAAAAATTACAGAAAAAAATTGTTCTGAAGTAATAGAGTGAGAGAGAATACATAAAGTAAGGAATAACAGTGTACATAAGAGTCAATTTATATGCAAACTGATACACAAACTGGGCTTATATAAGGTATCAATGTGTAATTGCTTACTTAAGTAACACTTAAGATAATGCCACAAATCTACTGATTCACAAATCCTTGTATGTAGAGGACTGCTGATTTTCAGGGTCACTGCCTGTGTGCACATGCACTGGTTCTCAAAGGTGCATTCCCAGCTAATAACATCTGAGCTTGTAAGAAATACACCGAGTAAATATATGATTTGTGTGACACTGAGAAAGTTTGATTTATAACACTTAGCTCACACTTCTGCTGTCTCATGCTGTTATGGATTTTAGAAAGAAGAGGAAGAGCAGATCTGGGCTTTAACATAACCACTACACACAGTCCTTGTTTGTTGTCTTAATGTGTGTTTATAATGTACTGTATATATAAACCTTTTAAATCCGTATACTTTAAAATCTGCAGATTGATTCAATAGTTCACTGAACATCTACAGTACAAGCATAAAGAAACTGCTCACTATTCTAGAGTTCACTACATTATATACAATACATAAGGAAATATCGTGCCCCAGGTTCTCTTTATATATTTATCTAATTTACATCAAACACTGTCTTATTTAGGCATGAATGCATATACGTAACTATACTTTTTTACTTTTGCAAAAAATCATTGTGAGTAAAAACAGAGAAGCTAACCAGACAAAATATCTATTAATAATAATCTTGTTGACATTAAGTTTGATCAAGAAGAACAGATACTGCAGAATATATAGTAAGATCAGCACCTGCAAGCCAACCACTTGGAAACTGGAGTAATTGCTATTTAAATATTTGAGCTGTGGAAATGACCTAAATGTACATCCCTAGAGAATACAAGACGCAACCTACCTTTTAAACATGTCACTGTCAAGCCTTTGCTGTTTCTCATTTTTGTTAAAGAAGTAGAACTAAAGAGTAGGTTCATTTATTTTTAAGGGAGGCAACGCGGGGTCAGTATCAGGTATCAGGTACTCTGAGCTTTAATTCTAATTATGCAGCAAATCATAAACAAAAAAGGTCCATCTAGAGAAATAATTTGTTTGTCT
>NC_062540.1:12739298-12819298 GCF_022655615.1 Tachysurus fulvidraco
TGGCCTGCGTATCAAGCTTAAGGATATATACGCTGTACTGTTCCATACTGTCACTGTTTATTAAAGGATACACAAAAGGTTTTTAATCTTTTATAACAGATTTCTTGATATTTCTTAGCAATTTTAATTATATTAGATTATATTTAATTAGAATTAGCAATTTTGTATTATATCAATACAAAATAAATATTAAATACATACATAATAAATACAACAATATGCATAAATACACCTTAAACATCATGCAATGCATAGACAACACAATGATCACTAGAAAATACCTAAACCAAGTTCCCAATTTAAGTGAAGAATAAGGATTTATACTGGAACAGAACATTCTGACATATAATTTGTTGCATTAGGTTGTTCACAGGTAAAATATATGGAAAAATAGTTTCATCTACTGGTTATTTATTTATTTATTTATTTATTTATTTACCTCATGTGTTTCAAAAGTGTCTTTCACTCAAGGTCAAAGGCACTGCAAACAACACCCTTGACTGACAATATATTTCCCTTTGGTCACTGACATTGGAGATTGGATTGAATTTCAGTGAAAGGATCATTGCTTTGGGGACGTTTGCTCCCTCCTTTGAAACAGGAAAACTGAGCCTTACTATAAATTGCATACAATTCTAAAGATAGTTCTTTAAGAGGAGAATGCTAAATATGGCAGTCATAGCAAATCAATTCATCAAGATCAAAAGAGGTGAGTCATTGTAATAAAGTGGGGAGGGAGGAACGATTAATATAGGTCTCACCAGAACCTGTAGGTTTCAAACAGTACCTATTTTATTGCTGTGCAAGAGCATTGTGATTTCTTTATTCGAAATCACATATGCTACAACAAAGGTGTTTATCTTAAAAGAATGCTTCAAGCAAAAATCTGACTTAAACTATAGAAGTAAATTTTAAAAATCCACTTAACTTATTCATAGCCAGTCAAACAGAGGTGGAACCGCCAATCTTTATAAAGTCCCTACATTATAAATTTCATTGAAAGAATTTTACCCCATTTGAGTGACGAATGCTTTAAAGCCTGCAGTTCTTATGATCACTACGTCTAGCAAAAAGCTAACGAAGACACCAGACATCAAATACACCAATTGCTTTTGAGCTAAATGATATATTTGTGCAATATCATTAAAATAACACTTTTTTTAAATTGAAATGGATTTGATTGCTGTTGTTGTGGAGGGAGTTTAATTCTAAACTATATTTCATGTGAAATTTTTGACTGGTGATTTAAAATAGCTAACAGTTTCTTCACATGTTCCATCAAAGACCTGGAGAGAGGTCATTTAAGGAATCAGTTACTGCAGTACAGCACAGATTCTTCAGCACAGCACACTGTTACTCCTTTGGCCATGAAATGTGATGACAGCCTGGTAACCAATACAGCAGGGGCAGCAAGTCAGTGTGGCTTAGTGGATAATGTTCAGCTAGAACCCTGCGCATGAACTAGTCTGACGAATGAATTACTGCATGTTTACAACCTGCCAAATCTTTGAAGAGTTTTCCAATCAAGCTACAGTGTGTTGCATAAGTATTTACCCCTTGAACCTTTCCACATATTACAGTGTAACAACCTGGATGTGAAATGACTAAATTGGAATTAGGTGTCAAGAAATCTGCACATCATAGCCCATAATATTGCCATATGGGGAATATTTAATATAGTTTATATATTATTTTAATCCCCTAAATGAAGTCACAATCAGTTAATCCACCCGTAAGCAATTAAAGGGTCACATCCCACAGAACACAAAAAAGTTAACATATTCATCTAATTATTAAAGCTAATAATTTATTACATTATATTAATTATTATCTATTTTTTAATTTTTTAATTCCACGAACTGCTCATTTCAAAGGTGGGCCTTGAATTTTCTTTTCTTTTTTTTTTTCTTTTTTTATGAGGGATAAGAGGGGTACGATCCAAAATGGTCCAGCTGAGGTGTGTTGGGATGATACAAATGTAAGAAAAGGTAACCATATAAGTAATTTATAAACAACAAGCATTGGCTTTCATGACTACAAATCCATATCAAAAGAATATCCAATTAAATAAGCTAGTAAAAATTATGGACTGACCAATCACAGGTTTGTATCAGGCTCTGGATTGGTGATTGGAGGATTAGGGTTCAAGCCCCAGCACTGCTAAGGTACCACTGTTTGGCCCTTGAGCATGGCCCTTAACCCTTCCTGCTCTGTGGGCACTGTATCATGACAAACTCTGCACTCTGATCCCAAGCTCTAAAGACTTTTACTTTGCTGTAATTTCTATGTGACAAAATAAAGGCTTCATTTTTTAACATACCATTGTAGATTTGGCAGCTTTGTTATTATTACATCCTCCACTGTTCTATGAAGATTTTCCATTAAATTGTGGATGATGGCTGTGGGGATGTCGTGTTCATTCAGTAATAAGACCATCGGTTCTTCCACAGCAACCTTGGCAAACTATGTCTTCATTAACCTCACTTTTTTGCACGGCTTCAGGTCCCTTTCCTCCAGTAAAGAGAATTCTTAATGATACAAAGACCTTCTAGACAACTGTAGATGTCAATTTTTTTGGCCATAATCTATATCAACACTGTTTTGAACTCATCTCGTCTCTCAGTGCCTGCAGCTGATTTGCTCATGCAAGATGCATGGACAACAACTTCTACATTGTGACTCATTTAAAACATTTATTCTGTTGCTCTTTTCCACTGGCTTTAGACTTTTATTTCCTGTTGCAATGTTGCTGTGTCGTTGCTGTCCAGTGAACTCAAATAAATTAAAATTATTATTCTAAAAAGGTTATTCTGACAAAAAGTCATGTCTCTTAGTGAGAAAAACCTCAGCAGTGCAGTAAGTCCGCTGCCACCTCAGCCTTCTTCAAAGAGTGTCACATGTCTTTTTTATGAAATATATGGCATGTGAGTTTCCTGAATCTTTTCCAAATGAGGTGAGAATTTCCATAAACTTTCTCTCTTCAGGATTGGGAAATCTGACCATTACCACAAATTATGCATGGAAAAGTTTACGACTCTTTACACTTACAGTACAATGTATGAAATAAAGAGCAGTATATAATAAAATGTTTTGATCTGATCTCCCCTTTGGCCATGGCTTGGGGACAACCACATGTCCTTTTCCTCTCATGTTGCTAATGTGACACACTCATGTTGGTTCTTCAGGCAATACTTACTTCTCTTTGAGATCACAAATCTTAGTAGTTCTGGTAGTTTCCAGAATATGAAAATGTACTAAAGGTGGTAAAACATCTTTGTATTTAGCTCCTAAACTTTGGAATAGCCTTCCTGACAGTATTGGCTCAGACACACTCTCCCAGTTTAAATGTAGATTAAAGACATACTGTAGCTCCTCAGCCAGGCATACACATAATACATCCTACAGCCGTGTGCTGCAGTAGATACACATTATTATCTAGTTCTGGTTAATATTATGAATAGCAGCTACACTAATTCCTCTCCACTTTCTTCTCTTTTTTCTACCCATCCCCAGGTAGTTGTGTTCCGCTTCTTGAAGATCACAAACAAGAGAAGAGAAGTTACCAACTCCATGTGGTTTCTGTGGACAAAAAGCTCATAATCAATACACAATTGACAGTGTTTATAACAATTTATAATTATGCCATCTAGACTAGTGTCACCTAAATGAAGATAGGTTCCCCTTTGAACATCAAAAGGATTCAAACATTTTTATCCACTAAGGCTGCTCGTGTGACTGCTCAGAATGGTTCAGTCTCTTGTCATCTCAAGACAGGACTACTGCAACTCACTGCTGGCAGGTCTAACTACTGTATGAATGCAATTCTTCCTCTGCAAATGAGCCAAAATTTAGCTGCGATCTCTTCACTGGCTTCCTGTAGCTGTACGCATTCAAAACACTGATGCTGGCCTACAAAGCCAAAAATGGACCATCCTTATCACTCCCTGAACTGCACCTCACGACTCTTTTCTGTTCTAGCCCTGAGGTGGTGGAATTAACTCTCAACTAGATGTCTGAACCACCGAATCTTCAAACGATGGGTGAAACACTTCCTGAAACACTATGTATATTAAAACACACACACACACACACACACACACACACACACACACACACACACACACACACACACACACACACACACACACACACACAAAGAAAAAAAAACCCTGAACAGAGTTTTAGGTTGATAGTATCTTAAGTCTGTAACCTAATCAACCAGTGTCAATGTATTTATCGATATAGTTTTCTGAGCATTTTTTCTGTACGTAGCTCTGGATAAGGAAGTCTACCAAATGTGGTAAATGTAAATGTAATGTAAATGCTTCAGTATTCCAACATCAGAGCTGTGCTATTATCAAACTCTCCTAATAGCACCACACACTCTAAAATGTAACTGTAACTACATTCTCAATGTCAATGCCGAAATAATTGTCAGAAAGTCTCCAAAGCTCCACTGCACACTATTTGTGAAATGTAATAGTGCCCTCTACAGAACACCACATTTCATGTGACCAATTTTATCCAAAAAGAGCCTGTGTGGGTGCTGGATTTCATTACACTCAGTCTGGTGATTTACACAGATGATCACTCAGTTGATTATGTCTTTCAATAGACTAACATGAAGCGAACATTAACTGAATCTCTTAATCTGTATTTGCATGTTTTTATGTATAGATACAAGCATTCCTTGTGTTTTAATATTGTAAAAATTGTTGCTCAAGGTTTAAAGACAAGACAGATTGTATGTTCTTTATTTAAAAGTTAGTCGAGTAGGTAATACACTGTAATATTTTCACAGAGAACAAAATTACTTATACCTTTATGAAAAGTATGTATTCAGTGTAATCAGAATCAGAATCAGCTTTATTGCCAGGTTTGTTTTCACAATTTGTTTTAGGGCCAGAAGCTCCACAGTCTAACAGAATGACATATACAGTATAATTGTATGTACACATTTACAGATGTGAAATGTGCAGTTTAAATATACATATGAAATATACATATACAAATATAGACAATTGTATGTACAAATTTGCAAGTGTGAGAAATGTGCAATTGAGGTATACAATATATACAATTTGTATACCTCAATTGCACATTTCTCACACTTGCAAATTTATATAATTGTATTAATATAACAGTGTATAACATTATCAGTACTGAGTAATAGTGATTTTATAAGTACCAGGCTTATAATGTAAGTCAGGAGAAATTGAATAGTTGTACTGAAAGCATTACTGACATTATTCATTTATTAAATAATACTGAACAAACATGCCATGTCTTCATTAACAAATGACTTTTAGTTTTATCAATAAAATCAATACTGAACATCTGAGTAATGTTTTCTCCTAAATGTGCTAAGCTGAGTTACAAGAACTCTTAATAAAGGATAAATCTGGCTTGCAGAATGTCAGTGAACTCAAACCTTTGTGCACTATGTAAGATTTCTTCCAGTGTTGTAGATATGGTAACACAGATATGGTTTAGATTTGGCTCAGATCTGTATACATGGGCCTTAATTTGGTCAAATGTACCCAACAAGAGCTCTGTTATTCAACAAAATCAAACAAAACATAAGCTCTGTTTTTCTAACAAAAACTTTTTTTTTAAGGTTTTTTAAATTCTTTATATTTTGGACAATAACAGAAAGAACAGATGTGTTGATGTTGTACAAGTTCATTTTGAACATGCATTCGGATGCAATTCTTTGCTTTATGCGACTTCAGTTGATCCATATGCCTAATGTTTTTTATTTTAAAAGTGGTCTCTATATTTCAACAAATTTCTCATACAACTGTAGAGAAAAAAAAAAACTTTAAAGCACACACATGTCACTTTTTAAAGTCACCAGTCGATGGCAGCAGATGTTCACTTGAATAAGAGCTGTGGTAGAATTTCATTAGGTATCCATTTAACAGACATTAACACAGAATGTCAGTTAAAACTCAAGTATTGCTACAGAATATAGAGTATATTGCATATACAGATCATAGAGTATATACAGAGTTTGTTCGATTTGTTTTTAGGATTTGTGTCCATCTTCAGGAAACAAGGCAACAGATATACACAATACAGTATTTGTAAATATTCTGAAGGAGGTGTGCCAGGATCTATATCAGTCTCATCTCTGAGTCAGCATCTCTGAGTCTGCATCACTCAGTATAGAACTGTAGGAAACTGATGAATAAAACTCAGAATGAAAATCCCACAGTAAATGACTGAAGATTTAAAAAACAGTATTTTGTTAAACTAGCACTTTTGTATTGTGCTGTGTTGATTCTTTTCATGACTATGATTCTTAAAAGAAACAACGGATTAAGCTTAGATTTGAGAGGCAGCAGCCATTCTATTTTCGGCACGCAAATCCAGGTGCCAAAGCATTTTTAACAAAAAGATGTGGCCTGGGTTGTCTCATCTGGGTGCTCAGAAATTCTTCATTTCTTTTCCCTAACAGGCATCTGTTTATTGTATTTTTTTAACACACAAAGCAGCTTATATTGTGCATATGATCATAGTGAGGAAAGGCTTACTAAACTTGCTTGTAAACCAGGTAACCTCATAAGAATA
This sequence comes from Tachysurus fulvidraco, assembly GCF_022655615.1. Lineage (NCBI taxonomy): Eukaryota > Metazoa > Chordata > Actinopteri > Siluriformes > Bagridae > Tachysurus > Tachysurus fulvidraco. The sequence goes on from NC_062540.1 coordinate 12,745,872, forward strand.
GGGATTAGATTATGAATGCACTGACAATGAAAATTCCTCCACTATGCTACTGTATATATGCTGCGCTGCACATTTAAATCTGGCATTGCAAGCGTATCCTTATAAATACTGTATGAAACTTTCTATTCAAGTGTTCTTTGTCACTGTAAAGCAGGGGAAGCCTCTCCAAAGCCAGATGAGACAGCATGTATTGTAAACTAATTACCCTGTGCTTTTCTTCTCCCTTTTTCAGGGATCAATTTATTTTTGTTTCAAAGAATTTTAATTGTACATTTTAAAAGTCAACAGATGAACATGTACTTTAATACTTAACAAAAATTCCAAAATTCTTAAAACTTTGCTCTTTCTGTTGTTTAAAAAGGCTGTATTATAAGGATAAGCCGTAAAATACATCTATACTCGATATGTACTCTGACAAATCAGCTGTCATGAAGGTCAGTATGTTTCACAGCATAATAAAAAATTGGGTTATATCTCAGTGAAGGATTAGCAATAATGTGTCCGCCATCAGAAATCACTAACCTTACGCTCAGATAAAATGTTCAAACTTGAATAATAGTCTCATTGCTTCATGGATGATCTGGACTTTGTTCCATTTATGATTCTCGGAGCTCAGAGGTGATAATGTGCTCCAGATTATACTATTACTCTCACAGCCCATAAAACCATGAACCAATGACAAACTATCAGCTATTCCATTCTGTAATTCTGGGCATGTTATCAGATTTATTTATTTATTTTAAAGCGGTTCTTGCTTTTTGTTTTTTGAAACCTGCTGTGGAATATAATATACACCACATGGGATGAAGGACTGTCACTTAATAAATGATTTAATGAATGGGAGCTTGGATTTATGGATATGGATATGGATATGGATATGTATATTACTACTTAAAAGTGCTATTTTAATTCTTAGAAGCAATATGCTACAAACGTCAAATAACCATTTTCTTCACAGAAATACAGAATCTGTATGCAAATGCTGTATATAGTATGTACATATGTGAAACTTTACTTGTCCATTCGCTGTAGCTTTTAGCTGTTAATAGAAGCCGGTGATTATACAGTAAGCATGGCACAAAATGGCCTGCAGTTTTTATTATTATTATTATTATTATTATTATTATTATTATTATTATTATTATTATTATTATTATTATTATTATTATGTTTAGAGTGAAATATATCATCTCTTAAAGGGATTTCAGCTTACCAGGATACCCTCATAACCCCTGCTAAAGGTGTAACTCTGTGGTCCAGAGATGCTGGAAGAAGTGCTGCTCTTAAAGGATTGAAGCAATGTCTCACTCCTTCAGTGCCCACAGTGCACTTCTTCCTTACTTCTTACACTTACAGGTCATACTAATGTTTCTCTGAGCTAATGGCGATAAAATAGTGCAAATTATGGTTTTCTTGTATGCAGAAACAAGAAAAAGGCTTGAAGGAAGAAGTCAAAATATGCAGGGTAAGTTCACAGTTGTTTAGCACAGCTAAAGCAGGGATATTAACAGTTACACACCTAACACTGCTTTTTAGTCTCTTTGATATTACAAAGTTCAACCGATTCAGCTCAGTACATGTGGCACGTGAGTATTTAGTTTAATGCTGAATTAAAGCATATTACAAACCAAAAAATACAGAAAAAGAGCAAAATGACTGATATACTGAAAAGTGGACGTGACTTGAGCCCCAGCAGGTGTAGTCTGCTCAAGTCTGACCTGCCAGAGACTGAAAATGCCCCAGATGCTGGTGAGCCCTGGATGTGCAGCTGTGGCGTGACGGATGGCCATCCCATCCACTCATTTCACACAGTAGCCGTCTAAAGCTGCAGTACACTTTATCTATCTATTGGCTCAGGTTGTGTACCGGGTGATGTCATTTACTGAAGACATCGACATGCACTGACATATGGATGCCATCAATTCTCCTTTCTTACTCTGAACGCAGGAAGATTTATGCAGAAAGATACATATATGTTATGTGTGTGTGTGTGTGTGTGTGTGTGTGTGTGTGTGTGTTTGTTTGTTTGTTTGTTTGTTTGTTTGTTTGTTTGTTTGTTTGTTAATTTATTTATTTATGCTGGGCCGAGATGCTTGCTTTGGTACATTGGTCATGGTTATAGGCTGCAGCTCTGATATGTGATGTACATAGTAAGAAAATATTTCAGCTAAATCTTGGCTTAGTTTACATTTTCTTTCACACCACATCAGTCAACGTTATAAGGGCTTGCTTTGTAGAAGTAGACAATGCAGGAAACCAAAGAATACTCAGCTGTTGTTGCAGTAAATAGTCAATGAGCAACTGTTATGTTCTGAAATATTGTTTCTTATGGTGTCACCCAATGTACAAAACAAATTTTTTTCCGTGCATTATGGACTTTATACTGATTTTTAATGATTTGTTTTTACTCTTGGTCCAGAATAATCAAATATTCATATTAAAATTAAATCTCATCTCCATATATTTTTTTTTAATTACATTTTTTAAGAATAAGAATGTTTAATGTCAAGACAGGAGGGAAAAATTTGTAATGTTACCTAATAATAATAATAATAATAATAATAATAATAATAATAATAATAATAATAATAATAATAATAATAATAACAGCCAAAATCTAAATGCCCTGATGTGTAAATGCCGTATCTCTAACATTCCTTCACCAGTAACTCAAGCGATGAAATTTCCAGCAATCTATTATAAAGCCTCCTCTAGTGTAAGCGCATCACTCTGTGGAAATAAATGCACTGGATAATTCCTTTAATATCTTTGGAACTATAACATAAAAAAGTAAAAAAAAAAAAAAGTTCACCACCATCAAGAGACATCGGTAGCCACATCACTGCTACAATCAATTATTTATACACAATATCACACTAAGAAATGAATCAAGTGGAGATCAGTCTCGGCCTTTCTTCCCATGAAGAGGAGCTCTTGTGCTCTGTCACTGAACATCCAAGAATCAGAAACAAATGTGCACAGCCAGTGAGGAGTGGTTTTTCATTTAAGAGAACAGATGAAAGCAGGACAGATGTTTCTCCATCTATACCCCTCACATTCTCCTGTGCTGTCCTACACACAGCATTAAACAAATGGACATAGCAGTACAGACTTTATTATTCACCAGGGCTAAAGTATATCTAATATGATCAAGGCTTTGGAATAGATTTAGGAATCCACTGTTACAAGTATTGTTCATAGATATTTGGTGCAAACTTAACAAATGATGTCCAAAAATAAGCCTTATACAGTTCACAAGTGTTTTGAAATAGCACAATAGGAACACAATGCAAAAATGAAACTTTTTCCGTTCAGTAAGCCAGAGCATGTGATACATGATTGATATATCTAAAACTTACAGTAGGCAAGAGTGTTATGGAAAGTGCATTTCTGCTCTTATACTAAATTGCAATGTGTTCTCCACATAAATGCACATAAAAATGCAAGCTTTTGCTCTCTGTCTCATAAAGCCTTGGGATTTGGAAGCCATTGGTGATTTCTCCATGATTTATGGTGCACCATTATGTCATATCGAGTAAAATATAAAGTAGCTGGGGAATAATAAGTGCACACACCCTTGAAGGCTGGTCATTTTAAGAATACAACTTTTGGTAGTTTAGCAGAGCTGGTAAGTTTTCTTAAGTAGCATGAAACATTTTGTTTGTTTAAAAATAAAATTGATGTTTAAAGCCAGTTGACCAAAGCAGACCTCTATTCTGTCCATTTCAGCTTGTGAGAGCTCAGTAATGCTCACAATCTGACAGTAAGACAGAAATGTCCACAATTTAGCAGCTGATTCAATCTTTTATCTCATTTTTAAATCAAACATTCTCTATACATTCTTTGGAGTGCTGTCAGTCAAGGTTTCTATTCATTTTACTCCGGTTCAATTGTGTTTGAGGAAAAGAGGAGAAATGTCTAAAGATCGAGGATGTCTTCATGCACGCTTGATTCGATGACGAAAGAAATTAAATGAACACCATATTTCACCATATTGATATTAGGAAAAAATATGACTGTTTTGTCCATGTTGGCTTGGCTTTTCCTTCAACAAATGCTATTCAATAGTACAACAGCAGGGGGCAGGATGATCAATTATTAGAGCAGATAAAAAGTCACATTAGTAGATGGGTCTTTGGTCAAGTGTCTTGAAGACAGGAAATGAGAAAAGGATTTTAATTACTTACGATTTTATACGTACATGCTGTGTACAAAACCAAGTGACCACAAATATTTTAATGTACAACCAGCAGTTTTGCCTGCTTTTAAAGGATACAGAGCCTTGAAAATGTCACAACACTGGGTATTATACATGCAATGCAGTTACAAAAAACTCATGGTTCATGGTACAGGCTGCTTGGGTCGAGTAAAGTGATATTACTTTAGAAGAGACTTTACAGAGAATCTATGTGTTGCTCTTTGCTTTTAAATAAAAGGCAGACTACAGGGGGTGTGTGGAGCAGAGAGTCACTGACAAGCTTCCTTGTCCATCTTTATTAGACAAATCCAACAGAGAAAATATCCTTCTGCTTATCAGCAAGGCTCTGTGTGTGTGTGTGTGTGTGTGTGTGTGTGTGTGTGTGTGTGTGTGTGTGTGTGTGTGTGTGTGTGTGTGTGTGTGTGTGTGTGTGTGTGCTTGAGCCAGAGGTCGCTCAGAGACATGCCACCAAATTATAGACACTGTAGCATTATTATAGTGATGGAGGAGGTGGAGGCAGAAGGGGGGAGGTTAAGAGGATACCACAGATTAGAAAGAGAACTGCTGCAATACACTGCCTGCTTTTGTATGCTCAGTTACCGAGGGAAAAATATGTCCTGGGGCGAGCACTTTCAGTCAAAAACAGCTTGTCCCATTATAGATACAACAACTTGTTTTCAGATACAGTGAATGCTGAAGCGTGAGGCCATGTGAGCAAGGTCAAGTAAAATCACAAAAAACATCATGCAGCACAAATAGAAGATGAGGGATACATTGTGAACAAAAACAGAAGGGAAATTTCAGTCACTGTCTACAAAAACTTCAGCAAAGCCAGTTATTAATGTCAATAATTCAGATTTCCCTGTGCCGTTTATCCAAATCAGCATGTAACATAGAATCATTCACGTCTTAGAAATATGGCAAAACAGAATCTTTCACAAGTGTCCGGTTGAGTTGAGATATCAACTGCCAAATGCTGTAAATGTAAATGTAAATGAGATATTATTACTATGATGTCCAGAGTATGATGTATGGCTGATATCATTTTCGTAATTCTTCAGTAAACCAGAATGCCTGTGGATGAGGAGATTATAATCCTGAAAAAAAAGCACTCACTTAATAATAGAAATGTTAGATAGAGAGGTTAGATTAGTCAGAAGAGTGCTGCATTGATGTGAGTTGAGTCATTTAGAGAAACAAATAGACCCAGTCTATGGCAGCAAGATGCCCTTTACAGTATAAAAAATCTATCAGCTTTTCAGACTCCCTAAAGTTGCACAGCAACAAGCATGTTTGGTTCATATGGTTAGGGTGCGTACACCAGAGGACGGCGTAAACCAGAGAATCTTTCTTTTTTTTTTGCCAAAGCCCCATCTCACAACTCCTCAGAAACTTATGATGTAGAAGAGTGTACTTTTCACTCCAGCAAAGCACAGGGGTACATGTTCAAGAGATCAGGCATTGTTTACTATATAATCAGAAGACCCAGGTTTTTAAGTGGGCACCATCATGATACCCTATTAGCCAGCTGAAAAATGATGCATTAATCACAGACTGGGCCCCAGTTGTAGACAGGTTTAACTATGGAAACATGCAAACTCACAGTTGTGCCATATCTGTTTCAAAGAATGGCCTCCCAGCTATATTCTGAGCGTGAATACTTGGGAGCAATACAACACTCACTCATGTCACCTTACATTACTGCTAATTCCTATCTCCTGCTTCCTCTCTCTCTCTCTCTCTCTCTCTCTCTCTCTCTCTCTCTCTCTCTCTCTCTCTCTCTCTCTTTCTTTATCCGTCTCTCCCTCTTTCTCCATGTATCCTTTGCTGGAGAACCAGCTGCCCACTGATGACATCACAATGCTTCACATCCAGCTGCATTTGCACAGTGACAAGAACAGATGTTGACTTTTTGGAAACCTTCTGACAAGCAGAATTTTCCTCTCCACCTCCAGTTGCAGGGGTCTGAAAAGCTGTTGACATCTGTTCTCAACATTTCCCGCATAATAAAGCCAACACTTCACTACAGCCACTGGGAACTACCCACCAGCAGTGACACATCAGCTGAAGCCAGATTTCTGGCAATGTGAGTCTGGCTGTTAAATTTTGGATTTGTTCTCATGATGCACCCCAAAATGTATTTGGAGCGATAACATTCTGCCTGCTAAGAAAGTAGAATAGAGTATAGACAGTTAGAAAAGCCAAACTGGTATTGTTTATGCTGCTCATGCGAATGTGTGAACCCTGTTTTCAGTATTAAAGTATTAACAGGACAATATTTTCTCTGTTTTGTTTATCATGTTTTGTTTATTATTATATGTTATTGGAAGGAATTGGGATTAAAACCTACAACCTTCTGATCAGTAGTCCAACACCATACCCGCTAAACTGGTACATTCCCCATCAGTGAATTAGCTTTTCTCCTCACACGAGTGAGAAAAATTAAAAAAAAAAATAATCTTCAATTCTGTACTAATAAAAACATTGTTTTGGATTAAAATTAGGAACTGATTTTTTTTTATCAGTGTGTTGGTATATTTTCACTTTGGATTAACCTTTACCCACAATGCCATTCAACCACCTGCTGATAGTAACACCAGAGAGTCTCATGCTGCATTCAACTAACACTTATACTTGTAATATAATAACTTCCTACCTTTGACTATAAAAAAAACCAAGAACATGCCCCATTAATTCCACTTTGTCATTTGGACATGACCTTTAAAACCGTCTAAATATCACTTCACTGCTTATAGAAGAAATAGAAATAGTAGCATAAAATTAATTTCTAGTAGAATTTACTCCACCATCACCATAAGCACAATCACTGGTTACATCTATAACACCGAACACACTGTTTGCTGTTTTGTGAAAGTAAAAATATCATCTAATCTTATGATCATATTAGCATATAAAATATCATATTTTCATATTATGTGATGATCACTAACATTGTCTAACATTTTGCTAATAAAACAGATGCTTTCCTGGTGTCCACATTTAAAAATCCTGTGCACTGTCTAACTAAAAACGAGAATATTGTGCACTTGTTACTGTTTGAGGTTGACATTTTATCTAACATCCGCTTGGCACAGCACATGATCACTAACCTCTTGTTGAAAAGAGCAGAAATACAACATCATCCAATGGATCTTTAAGGGTTTCACAATTATATCGGTAAGCACAAGTGTTTATGGTGATGCTTTACTTTAAAGGTGCTGAACTTATTTATTTTGTAAATTGGTTCACAAGCAGCTTTTCTCAGACTTTAAAGTACTGATTGTAAAAGAAAAAAGGTTTACAGATGAATCTTTGCCTTGCTGGCATACTAATAATCTCCAGTAAAGTTAAAGACGATCAATAAAAAAAATTAAATATATAAATAATTATATTATCAGAGGATTATTCCACTTTTTCCACTTTAGTGATTGAATAACCACTTTAGAGATACTTGGAAAGGTTGAAAATCCCCAGACTGTACTGAGCTCAAGGCTGGAGCTCCTGGATGCAGCTGTTAGTTTAGCCACTCTTTAAGCACGTGGGACAAAAACATTATCCAGGAACGGGCACTGATTCTACTTTTTACACAACTTTCCCCATTCTGGCATAACATCACAACCTCCCATGCCTCACACACATCTGTTTAGACAGAATGAGTTTGGGGGGATGGAAGAGAAAGGAATCTCAGCTGTTGTAGATGTCAGAACCCTGGGAAAGTGATCTCTCTCTCAATGGCCTTGTAATGCCATGTTCCCCTCCCTGTCTCATGTCCCTTGAAACCTAAGGTCTGTACTCTGATCATATTTTTGGGTGAGTCTTGGTGAAAGAAAAAATAGAGTGTACTACAGCACTTAAAGCACATTTTGTATAAAGGAGCAAAATTCTTAAGAATGTGATTTAAGGCAAGAAGTTAAATGGGTTGTGACATTGTGCCATCCAGACACGTGCTTCTTACAAGACCAGTTGTTGCCTAGCTAGAGATCTTTGAAAGAATGTACAGATTTAAGGCTAATTTAACAAATCATATATATATATATATATATATATATATATATATATATATATATATATATATATATATATATATAGGAAGTCAAACTAAGCATATGAACTCAACTTACACTGTTACCGGCTATCAAGCACTGTAGAGTATCAAACAATTAGATATTAAATAGACAGAGATCCATCAATTCTATAATTGGCAGATGCCCTTATACAGAGTGAGCATTAAGGACTTTGTTAAGGAGTCCAGCGGTGGTAGCTGGTGGACTTGGGAGTCAAACGCCCAACTATAACAACCTTCTGATCAATAGTGCAACCAGTAAGCTGCCATTCAATTCAATTCAATTCAAGGGGGCTTAGTGGTTAGCACGTTCGCCTCACACCTCCAGGGTTGGGGGTTCGATTCCCGCCTCCACCTTGTGTGTGTGGAGTTTGCATGTTCTCCCCGTGCCTCGGGGGTTTCCTCTGGGTACTCCGGTTTCCTCCCCCAGTCCAATGACATGCATGGTAGGTTGATTGGCATCTCTAGAAAAATTGTCCGTAGTGTGTGATTGCGTGAGTGAATGAGAGTGTGTGTGTCCTGCGATGGGTGTATCCTGCCTTGATGCCCGATGATGGCTCTCCGTGACCCTAGAAGTTCGGATAAGCGGTAGAAAATTAATAAATGAATTCAATTCAATTCAATTCAAGTTTATTTGTATAGCGCTTTTTACAGTCGACATTGTCTCAAAGCCGCTTTACATAACATAAACATAGACCAAACGGTTATTATAAAGAATAATATAAACATTAATATAATACAAATTTCAAAATAAATATTAGATATATTTAAATGTATGTGCCATTTCCCCAAAAAAATCCCTAAATATCACTAATCCCTCTGCATTTAAAATTGTTTCAAACAATCTGTTTGTGTCACTCTTTGATTTCAACTCTATTTTAAAATTATAAGTGGTCACACTGTATAATGTAATCCCAGTAAAACCTTGGCTGAATTTTATAACAAAATCTGTAATAAAATGTATACACCAGCGTGTGCTCGGTGTCAGATCATATGATGGAGATACAATTCCCAAAAATATTCCAGGCTTTTTACATCATCAATAAGCACGATCCATTTTGCGCAGAAGATAGCCCTGGATTAACAGAAACAATCTGCAAAGTGAGCTTGATGCAGGATATTTTACTATCCAGTAGCATGTTTTAAGGTTTTGCCATTCCGACTTTTATCATACATAATGAGTCATGCGTTTCATATACTGTATGTCATATGCCATCCTCCTACTTGTGGCTATTGAAGTAATACTATAGAAGCAATCACAATATGACATTTTAATGAAGAATTATTGACACGATCCAAACTTTTTTGTCAACCATCTTCGGTCTCAGTGCCACTAAATGAGATGTCGGTAGACATGTCAAATTATGTGCTCTAAGACACTGATCTCATGATCAAGGAATTTTTTTTTTTTGCTAGATTTGTCTCTGACAAAACGATTCAGGATAAACCCAGCTAAAATCCCATACCTCCAGCAGTGCTAGTCCCAGATCTTGAATTAGCCATTTGATTGTAATGAAAGTGGAACCACTCTACTGCTAATATATGGTCTTGTAATCCTTCGCTATCCCACACTTTAAATTCTATTGTAATTGCCAAACACAGGTATCCCCAAATACAGACATTTACTGTTCCATGGGCAAGGACATCAAAAAGAGGATTTTCTCCTAATAGGAATCTCAATAAGGCTGAAAATGTTTAATACAGGTGTTCATGAGAGGACACAGCCTGCTGTTATACTGGGGATTAACTAGCATATTCCTCAATTATATGCTAGTCATTCTTTCAGGAGAGTGGGATTTTTTTCTAAAGGAAATTATGTTTATTATTCCGTAAATGAAGTCATATTTAAAAGGCCTAACATTACCAAAACAACCAGTAGAGATATTTGATGATTTAAATAAAGGAAGTCTGTCTATCATGTAAGCTGTTTTTCTGAATGTTTCTAGAATCAATCCTAAACAACACAGTTTAATTCCTTTATAGAAATTATAAAGCTGCCAATCAAGACAAGTCAATAAAAAAATACAAGGCATTATTAAAGGATAGACAGTATTACAAGATGCATGGGATCACTGGATGATATTTAATACCACTCAGACAAACCAAAATGTAAGCAAAGCTCTGATTATAGTGGACTCTCAATTTCATACTCCAGACACAACGTACAGCAAGTTCAATGAAAGTCAGTGATGTTATAGGCTGTAATGGTTCGACACACAATGTGCCCCTGAAGCCTGAAAGCCGCCACATTCATCAACAGCCTCCATGTTAACAAAGATTCCTCAGACTGGCAGAGGCTTGCTGGCAGAACACAGCCACCTTTTATTACCATCATAATTAATGACCCACAGTGGAGCACCTCTGAAAAGCAGCTTTTGAAGCCTGTCTCCTTATAAAAGAATTAGAGAGTCAAGATGACAGCCAAAAAGAACTCAATTAATAATAAAATGTGCCCAGCGCTGGGAAAACATGACAAGCAGGGCAGAACATTGCATTTGGCGTCATATGAATTCATCAGTCAAACACTGAGACATGTTAGATAAACAAGTGCCTGATTCTTGTGTGCAGCCTAATAGCTCTGATGGGACATGTGATGAAATTAGAAGGCTCTGGAAGCTGCTATCAGCATGCTTGAGGATAAACAATAACAGCTTGCATATACAAGGGGCCAAGGGAGAAAAAATACAGCAAACCACTGTGTGATAATTTGTACTTCACAATCTCTTAGTCGTGCAAAGAATCGGCGCAACAAATGACTCAAAGCCTTCAAACAGATGGAATCATTTCCACTATAAATGGAAGTTTAGGTTTTCCACGTGCACATGTTGTAGTGTCAAAATTATCTGTTTGATAATTACATTTCTAACTACGGTCTACTAGAATGTCAGCTAAAATGGAGCCAAAACACTGAGCAGCAACTACATCAGACAAGGAGGTCTTGATAAAGATGTCGCAGGTGTATGAACTCCCTTCAACCGACAGGCTTTTAAGGGCAATGATTCTCATTAATACCATGATCACAGCTCTTTGAGATGACTAAAAAACATTTGCCTCCTCTTGGGCTAAGGAATGATTAAAAACCACCTTATTCTGAAATCTCTACTAGACTTTGGCATTTCTGTCATCAGACCAACTAATCATCTTTCAGAGAGGAAATACAAGAGGAGCTCATCTGTCTAAGCAGAGCCTGGGCCACTAGGTGATGAATGACTCTTACCTGCAAGTTGCATCTCACGTCATCGTTGCTGGACAATATTGTGCACCTTCAAGAGCTTATACAAGGTTACATCAGTCGTTCTAGTGGCTTGAAAGCAGATTTCCGTTCAGAAGTTCACTCATGACATTTTAGAATAATTTATTTTGGAATTATTGATTTTCACCCCTGGTGGTTATCCAGGATTGATAGAATGACACTTGCATACTGTATGTAAAAATGCTTAAAATAGGACAGATTTAAAATATGTCTTTATTTATGCGTATTCTGGAAAAGTGGGTTACACATATAAGATTACCATGTACATACAATGAACAGAGCATCATGAACATTTTGGTGCATTTTAGCATAGTCAATTCATTTTATTGCACGTTTTGGAGGTATAGGAGAAAACCCAAAGGAAATCCAAATGGGCATGAGGTTGAACATGCAAAAAGCAGCACAGACGATGAAAATTATTCTAGAATCCCTGGAGCTGTGTGTTGCTAAACACTGCACAACCAAGCCTATATCTGGTCATTTATTTAAGCACTTTTAAACTTTACCTACATATGTTCCAAGGCTTATACAAGCACATTTACACAGCCAATAAATGACACGCATACACGTCATATTTGTAAATGTTTATAACCAACAATTCTTATGCTAGTTTGATGGGATGACAGGATATTTCTGAAAACCTCTTCGAGTGCAATCAACCTAGATTATTCTGTAGTCTTTTACAGTTTTCTATATTATCTGTCTTCTATTTAACAAATGCTCAAACAATTCTTATTACACAACCTGTTACATTATTCTTGACTGTATATGTGACAAACAAATATACCAAAACAATTAAACTATGCTGAAAGTAAATAGAAAACAAAAGCAGTGCAAGAATAATTTAAGCTGTTAATGATACTATTTGAAGATAACCAAAACATGTTGTATTTGAAGATTTGTATCCAAATCTTAACCCACACATAATGGCTGGCATTTGTTTGCAGTAATATGTGTCAATCTTCCTTGCAGGAGGCTGTTTTCTCTCAGGCTTCATGCTGGGCTTCTGAGCTCCTCTGCTCTCTCATGCAAGAGCGATTCTGCTCTCTCTCCCCCTCTCATGTTTAGTTTGCAAAGTCCAATTTTCAGCTAATATGAAGGTCATGACAGAGGCCACACAGGTCTTGGTAGGACATAATATCAACAGAATAGTAAATATAGGCTTTAAAGAGCACCAAGCATAGAGGCGGGGTTAAGGTGAGGAAATTTCTACTAAGCACACACAGTCAGTACTGACACACAGTCTGAGCGGATGAAATAGATTTTTTATTCCAGTGTGTCACATTAGATTTTTGGTGGTGCTGTGTGGCAGGTACATATCATTAGTAACACGTTAGCACCATAATGAGCCTTTTATTTATCTATTGTTTTCTTCATGAATGCAAAGGAGCTGCTTCCAGCTGTGTCTATGAGCAGTGTTATGACAGCAAAGAAGAGAAGTCAAGAAACTTATGGAAATATGTTGTAGTTTGAATCTCTATATGTTGGATTTAATTTATTGAGAAAATACATATTATTGTAAATTAGCCAATGATTTATTTGGTAACTAGTGAATAAGCTCTCACTGTTATTAATAAATATAATGATAATGTTTGTGAATAATATGCATTAAGATGTGTATAATACTCTGAATAACTGAATAATACTCTGAGACTTTTAGGGGTTAGTGTAGCAAGATGTAAATTTAAAAAAAAACTGTTTCAGGTCAAATTTAAAAGTCAAAATTTACTAAATCAAAACTATATGCTGCAATATTGGTATATTGTGTCCTGAACACTGTTAAATTAAACTGGCCATCAGGGATCCATGTTTTTTTTTTTTAACTTAAACTGGCCATCAGAGATCCATTTATTTGTTTGTATGTTTGTTTGCTAACAATTATCAGAGTTATCATATTTATAATTAAGTTCTTTTAGTTATTAGCCTGTTTGACTGGTCATTTGAACTGACTGGGTCTAATCCAAACATCAATAACCTTGAAAATTGTTCCGAAATAATGTTCATAAAATAAATTTGTACTGAGGGAAAAAATATAAAAATAAGTAATAAAAAAATGTGAAAACTGAAAAATGTGAAAACTGCTGGTGAAAAAAAATAAAAAAATAAAAAAATAAAAAATTATGAAAAATGTGAAAACTGCTAGTATACTGTAGAAACATGCAATTATTTGTGAGAGGAAAATGTCATTGCAAATACGTTTAAAAATGTATAGGCATTATACTGTGATTGAAATGTGGTTTATACTGTAATTTGTTTTCCCTTGGGAAGTTTTACTTGGTTTTTTTTTCAGGATTTGTTTTTTAAAGTAAATACCACCCAATCCATAAGTGAACAGAATAAACTGTCTATATACTGTCTATATCCATTTAAAAATCAACTCAGGGTGTTTTTAATACCTTGCTTGTGCTCTGCAGCAGAGAACTGTTCTCTCATCCTGCCGCTTGTGTCCCACAGCAATGTGAGCCAGTGGCTAAGCCTCCAGCAGGAGCAGACTGAATTCCTCCAGCTCCCAGCAGCACTGTTCCTCACTCCTACCCTTTGTGGTTCACAGTGTGCAAGAGGCCAGAAGAATGCGGCCAAAGGCAGGCGGGGCCCGGAGCTGCTGCCTTGGACAACTTCAATGTTAATTTCCCTTTCATCTTGTGTGTGAAATTGGTGCTGGTGTGGCGCTGACCTCTGGCATTATGAGGTCAAGTGTTGAAATCTGATGTGTGCCTCACAGACAGACTGGAATCAGACTGACAATGCTCAGAGATAGATGATGAGGAGGGCAGTGGGATCAGGGTCACTTTACAAGTTCTCTCTCAGTATTTTTGAGGAAATGTGGCCTGGATTTCACAAATGGAAGAAATTGACACTAAATCGCTAAATAAAAGCATTGTGGTTAGTCATACATACAACAACATACACAAATAGTATACATATACTGTGGAAAAACTTTAAAAAACAATTGTGACAAATATTTCTTGTATTTTATCCCTAGGCGTGCTTACAGTATGTGTGTTTCTGTATACAGAAGTAAAGCCATCAGCAAGCATCCTCATATTATCCATAGTCTCTATCTTCTGAATTACCTGCTTCTCCAGTTAATCTGTTCGCAATTCGCCACAACTTCCAAACTCAAACACACGTTAGCATTTCTAAGTATATGCATAACTATAAACAGAGTAATGAATGCGAGTGAAGAGTGAAGCAAAGAGACATGGAATGGGAAGAAAGAAAAAACATCAGAGCAGATCACTATTAGATATGATTTTCTAGATAAGGCTAGATAATTTGTCTTTTACAGATAACACCAGACGCTGGCAGGCTGAACAGTGTCAATTTACTATTTGTATTTTTCCTCGTCTTTTTTGTGTTTTTTTTTTTTTTTTAATCCTGACTGTTGAAAGGCTTTTCATCTTTGCTGCTTTTCACTCTCTTTTATTCCCAGAAGGTGAGATCACAATCCAGCAGAAGGAAAAACGGCATGCTTTAAAGCAACGGGCAAAAAAATACAAATATTTCAAAATGTATTTCATGGTAATTATGTCAAGTTTCATGGCCTGAGCAGAGCACTGAGGCACCGCCTAGATGCCTTAATTTGTATAGAAATTGTAATCATTTGTTCATTTCAAGGTGAAAATTGCATTTTTTAATTTAAATTGTATCCTGCGTGATAGGCCATTATCTAGCAAAATTGTCTCTCTGTATTAGAGTCTATGCCCAAGCGTCACGCGTGTTAGGTGCTGACTGCTTTCAAAAGGAGACTTTTATGCGTGTATCTCCTCATAAAAATGCACTGAGGCTTGTGCATTATGCAGGTCATTTCCATTTTTTGCTATTAACATGAATTAGTTTGGAAGCTGAGCTGTTTTCAAAAGTAAACATACAAATAGCCTTCATGATTTATGTCAAACTTATGTCTTGGCTCAACAAGCCTACCTTCAATTTCCTTTTTTCTGTCAGGTGAAATGGAAAGAATAAGATAAATAGGATTCAGGACATGAAACGACCAACGAGAGAGAGGTTGGGGTCATTCATTCAAGTGTGGACTGCTCTCATGCAGGACTTTCCACTAGGGCGTATTGAGTGGTTTTAAGAGTGAGTAGCGTTAGCAAGACTTCCAGTTTGTTCACAGCTTAATTTTGAAGTGATGCTGGCGTGTGGAGATTAGAGACTGGGGGCAGGGAGGGGCATATGGAGGAGGCTGCCTACGGAATACCAGGGTTACTATGGAGGACTATAATCTTGTATTCCAGTGCCTAGAGACGGCAAATGAAAGGCTTGGCTTAAGAGGAAAAACTTCCTGAGAATTGAAGGGAGGAATAAAATTGTCTTAGCCATACTGACATCGACAGTGAAAAAAAAACTCCATTGTGTAAGAGAATAATGTGTCAGAAAAAAAGGAATATATCTAACAATGGTTTTGGCTGAAAGGATACATTCTTTCTCAATAACAATCTCCTACTAAGTAGTCTACTTACCAATCCAGGTTATTAGGCAATCATGCGATCTGTCGGTGTAAGCTGATTGTGGGAATGTAGAATCCCCTCAGTAGAGATCAGACAGCCAGGCTCAGGTACATAATGTATCCTGGAATAATTATGGGATTTAAGGAGATGTTAGGCTTTGTAAGTGCTTCCTTTGTGACATTTTCGAGAGGTTGACACAGCACAGTCTCTACAACACAATAGCCTTAGGCTCTGTTTGAGAGGAGGGGTGTCAGACTTCTTCAGACGTGTTTTAATCAATTCATACCTTGTGGCATTTTCTCGCTTGTAATGATAATGTTTTGCTGACCCAAAATACTAATTATTAAATAAACACCAGGCTCTTGAAATGCTTTGAATTTTTTTATGCATTCCTTCTTTAAATTACATACAAAATAATCACATGATGATACAATTTTCACCTTTGCTTTTGCTTATTTTAGAAAGCAGTTTAGATTTCTCCTCTTTTATAATGTATAACAGAAACAAAAACAACAACAACAACAACAACAGCAATAATAATAATAATAATAATAATAATAATAATATTGTTATTGTTATTTTTTATTGATTATTGTTGTTCTTATTGATAATTATTCTTATACAATTAGACAATTATAATTCTTTATAATTTAATTAATAAATACACATTTTTATATCATTATTCAATTATAATTCTTTATAATTTAATTAATAAATACACATTTTATATCATTATTACAAAAACAACAACAACAACAACAGCAATAATAATAATAATAATAATAATAATAATAATATTGTTATTGTTATTTTTTATTGATTATTGTTGTTCTTATTGATAATTATTCTTATACAATTAGACAATTATAATTCTTTATAATTTAATTAATAAATACACATTTTTATATCATTATTCTTATATATTTATTATTATATTCAGTTAAATAAATTGTTTAAAAATGTATTGTATGCCAGTGTTTTTGTTTTCTCGCGATAATTTGTTTTGTACATGTTGACATGTTTTTAGATTAAAATTCTTAAACGCAGAGAAAGAACTAACATTGTTTTTAAATAACACAACAGCTGTTTTCTTGATGGCAATATTGCTCACATGTGAAATGACTTTTAATGACAGCACAAAATACCATGGACAGCTGAATCATAAAGAGGTACTCCTCAGCTCAAAACCACATACCAGTGAGATTTCATCATCATCGCATCCAACTGCTGTAGGATGCACAGCTGGCTCCTGACTGACTCTTCATCATACATATTTTCCTGTAATTCTGTTAATCATAAAAAGGAATGTCTCTGTAGCATTCGAGGTGTTTGAACAAGTACTTAGTGCATTGCTTACTCTTCAGGCTCATGAGTCTCAGGCCATAAGCAGCACTCATTGGCAAGTGTTCAGATGCTTTGTGCCCATGCGATGCCCTCGTGGTCAGGTCTGAGACACATGGCCTGGGGCTACTGAGCCGTTACACAAGCCTTCTGTGAAGACAGCGGCACTGAAGCGTCTGTGTTGTGACACTGCTTTTAAGCTCTTCTTTATTCCCTCACAGCTCCGCTCAATTACTGCCAACTATTTTTAGTATCGTAAATCACTCTGACTGTCAAGATGCACTTGACTTCAAATACGCTGAAAAACACTGCATTGTGGAAAAGGGGATTAAAACATAACTGCTGTTTGTAGCGAGATCAAACGGCAGTATGTATGTATGATACATGCCAATAAATATTTCACCCCTTAAAAATGACTGAATAGAAACATCAGTGATTAAAACATGTATGTAGGCTGTATCAGCTCTGCATGTGCTCAGAAAAATATGTAATGATATTTTAGTATGGAAAATTGCCCTTTTTTTTAAACTATGGCTTATGTATTTTTGGCTAATGAGAGCCACATGATTGCAAAAGAATTCACAAAGAATTGTCATCCAGGTTTCAAAACTTTAATCAATAACAGTGCTACAGTAAAGACACCAACAGGCTGAATGTAGGAAAACCAATACAAGTTCTTATTATGCTATTGTTTCATACAGCAGAATAAATTATGCCATGATAATATACATACATGCTGAACAGAAAGGTAAAGCAAATTACAGTTGCTGAAGAAAGACCTATATAGGAATGTGATAGGGGAAAAACTGAAGCTAGGAGATCATTTTGGAACTCAAATAGTGCTTTAAATATCCAAAAGGTAGACTGTGTTAGAAATGAATACTACACACTAAAAACTTTTTACACTCCTTCTTGATATTTTATTTATTTTTGTATTTTTTTCTTAACAAAATATGTGAAGTGTTAAATGAAATGTTATCAGTCCTTGGGGGCACATGGTCACGTGCCTGAGTGAGTGTACAGTATCTTGATTTCTGTTTGTCCTGCCATCTATTCTCAATTTCTGACTCCTGTTAAAATGGTTCTAGGAAACCACCACCATCATTTAACCTCATTATGATGTTCAGATTGAATGATATATCTATACACCCAAAAATGTGAAATGGGATGCCAAACAAGAGAGAAATGACATAGGTCCTGGACAGCAGATGAACATTATTCTTGGCTCATCATGTATTTAGAGGTCTTTTTGTTAATGGAATGATTTGTGATGAATAAGACACTCCATTAAGAAGAGATGATGGGCACAGTAAATTCAAACCACTAATTATTTATATAAAGCAAAATTGCTTTCTTTACATTCTTTACATTACATACTTGATGCAGTCGAAAGAAGAAATTTATCTAAAGAAGGGAAACAGAATGCATTATATTAAAACGTATGCATTATTAACGTCTAGTCGCTCCACCCACACTTTACAGGGACCAATTATCAGCAAGTGCTATGACATTATTTTAGCTCAAAATATTTGTTTTTAATTGGAATACGCACCACTAGAATGCCCCAGCAAAGGCTATTTTACATTTATGACAGCATTTTAAAAGAAAATCGTGAGGTAATCATTTCATTTGTGAAGTATCAAGACTGCATACAAGAAAAAGAAAGAAAAGTGCAAGACGTATGTGGAATGCTAAGTAATACACTGTGAAGGTCCCATGACATAATTAAGGAATGTTCTGAAATGTAGTACCAAAAAAGAAAGGAACCATAGTGACTGGAATATCATAGTGGTAATAGTTCAATCAAATTAGCCTTTTCACTAATAAACTTGGTGTGATATTTCAGGAATGCCGAGTTATCTTTTCTCTTCAGGAAATATCACAAATAATACTGATAACTGTCTCTCTCTAAAACTTGCCCATGGTGTAGATCAAGGGGTCGCTTTAGGACTGTTTTCATTTCCAACTGTTGTAGTTTTTCCCAGTGGATAATCCATGTGGGAACAAAGGGGCAAGGATTGGAAACTCTAGGTGTCCTTATTGGCCAGACCCACCCAGAATACTCTGCTGAGCCAGACACCCCACTGACAGGTCCAAATCTCTCTGAGAGTCAAACTCAGATTAAAAGGTCACATAACCTGCACTGCGGGCAACTTGAACTGCCACCCGCCTCTCTGTGTATAGGAAACTGGCTGAGAAACCAAAAAAGACAAATATAAGATGTAAACAAAACATTCTAACAATAATAACTGCAACAGTAATAGAAACAACCACAATCATTATATCAAATATAAATGTAATACCATCATTTTAAATCCTATTATACATTAACTTGGTCCAAACCATGTCTGAATGGGACCGTGGCCTGTGTGTTAACATTGCCTGCTGTGATGCTTGCTTTCTCCTCCAGAATCCTGAAAGAGTCTCTTTGTGGAAATGATCACTGGAGGACGAGAAATGGGATGGATGAGGAAGAGAGTCGAGAAGCGGCACTATAGTGTCTGTTTATTAAATGGCTTTTGTATTCACTCAGCCATAGGTTAGGGATCTAAGGCTGTCTTTGAATTTTGCTACTTCTCTTTTCTCTCGCACAGCACAGTGGATGGAAGGATGCTGGTGAAAGAGAGAAGTGATGTTCCACAGGACTAGTTTGTCAATAAGCTTGGCCTGTCTCCACTTGTAGCAGTCCCAAGACGGCTGAGTGCTCCCCAAGTTTCATCCTCCTTTGTGTGGAC
This sequence comes from Tachysurus fulvidraco, assembly GCF_022655615.1. NCBI lineage: Eukaryota > Metazoa > Chordata > Actinopteri > Siluriformes > Bagridae > Tachysurus > Tachysurus fulvidraco. The sequence continues at coordinate 12,765,916 of NC_062540.1, forward strand.
AAGCTGACGTTCTTGGCCAGGTAGTCTACAGCAGCTGCAGGAAAAAACAGAATAACAAAAATGACTTTAGGATACAAATTCTGTTCCATAAGGTGCATTTGAGATGAACTTGAGTCCTACTATCTAGCAATTATTCAGAGCATCTCTTGGCTACTAATATGCAGCTGAAGGCTGTTTGAGGAAATAAATGAGCCACCTGTTCCCTGCTGTCTTTCACTCCTGTCATACCTGGTTTTCCTCTGTGCATCACTTATTATTTCTGTCATCTCTGCATTCTGTGTTCCACACTCCATCATCTAGCATCAGATCTGAACATACTAGTCATGTGGTGATATAGATCGTCATTACTTTTAATGTCACCACAGAAAAATGTGTATGCCTTTTCAAAGCAAGCAGATTTTGCCGATTTATCTTAAGTAAACTGCTAAAAAATAACAACCCCATGTTATTTAAAGAGCAGCATGGTGACACCATGGGTCCCAGAGTGCTTCACTACACAATTTCTTCCAGTGTTTGATTCTCAGCTTGGCGTACTGTCTGTGTTCTCCGGCTTCCTCTTACCTCCCAAAACCTATTGCTTTATTGGTCAGACTACTGTCACAAAGTTTGATTGAGTGTTGCACTATACCCATTCTTGTTTTTTGTTTTTTTTTACTGTTCCAGAATAGAGAGTTTACCATAATTGATTGATTTGAATGAATGAATGTATAAATGAATGGATGAATGAATGAATGAATGAATGAATGGATGGATGAATGAATGAATGAATGAATGGATGGATGGATGGATGGATGGATGGATGGATGGATGGATGGATGGATGGATGGATGGATTTGGATAAAAACTCCCACAGCAAGTGCAAAAAAGCAAAGAAGGGAGATATTTCTAACAGGTACATTAGTTGACCTGATACATCCGACCTGGTGTGAGTATCACAGCATCGGAGAGCACAGGCTCTTTGGGTTGGTTTGCAGAAGTGCTTTGATTCCATTCCTTTATCAGGATCATGTGTGAGGACTAACCTGAACACCCAGGCAGGGTCAAAAATATTCACCCGCTGCCTTTAACTGGTGCATTGATCTGGCTTAAACTTCATACGGTTTCAATTTAAATGCACAAGTTAAAAGGATTAAAAACATTGTTTCTGCTTAAAAAGGCAAGGGAATAGGGCAAAAGGTTTTGAGGACAAACCAAGGGCAGAGTTCTGCTAGTACAGCATAGGGACAAAACTAAGGAAACACAAACTAACCCCTTCTACCTGCTTCCCATTTAAAATGGAATAGCTACCCAGGACACCCTCAGTGTTTAACCAATGGCTAAAGTGAAAATGGGTATTATTAAGTTAGCACAAGGCTGGGCGAGAGTGTACATTTAATGTAATTCTTTACACAAAAAGCAGCAGTCAAGGCCTGTATTAAAAAAAAATAAGATGAAAGTAGTGAAAATGGTATTTTTTTTGAGCCATTAAAAAGTTTATAAACAATAATTACTAAATCAGAATGACATCTGTAATCACAAAGGCATCTGGACCAGAAAAAACACAAGCCATCATTATTAATGATAAAAAAAAAAACCCTCTTCCATTTTTATTTGAATTACCATGTTGGTATTATCTGTTGGCCTGTCAGGTGTGTCAGATGCATGGCAGGTCCTTTGATATCACTGACTGTTGGAGAAGGTAATTTTCACCTTTCCTGCTTCCTTTGTGGTGTGTAGCAGCAGCAGGGTAGGGCGGAGAGATGTTGGACGTTGCCAGGCATCTGTCAGTGTGACGGTAAGTGAGGTTTAACACGCGCTAGCGTGTGTTAGCATGCGGAGAACTGAGCCTGTCATGAGCAGGCAGTGTGCACGGTAGCAGGCACATACCTGTGGGTGGGCCAACTGTCCTTACTGCAGATGCTTAGCCTGACAGCTGGCAAAGTAATCGCAAACGATTTAACTCTATACTCTCTTCTCGCCTCTCTTGTCGGAACCCTTTCACTCTCTGTCATCATAGGTTTGCTCTTTAAATCTGCCTCAAATATATACTTTGCCTCACCTTTTCCTACAAGACATGCTCTATCTGGCTCTCCCAGTCATGGAGTGCACATGAAACACACTCATCTCCCTGCAGCATGCACCGTCTAAGCCTCCATCTTTCCAAGTACATTTTTATAAATCAGACAGGTATTCTCTGACACATATTAACTCCATTTTTGACAAAAACCTTTAAATTAAATTTTTAATACCTTTATTTATATTAGAATAATTTTGACCTCTGAGTATGAGTATGTGCAAGAAGATCATCCTTTAAGAAAGGATTGAAAACCTCGGATGTTCTGTCTGTGTGCTTTTAATCATTTTGGTTACATTGCTATGCATTTGTATGAGGATAATATATATTAGATATTTCAAAAGGAGTCTTTAATAAACCAAAAGCAACCGCCTGGGTCAATGGGGCATCCACTACTAAAAATCTGATGATTATGGGTTTGGGTGGTGTTGTACTCACTCTGGCCATACTGGCTGTACTGGTAGCCAGCTGTAACTGGGTCCACATTGTAGCTGGTGGAGCTGTAGGTGGGAGGGCAGTAGGATTGAGATGAAGCCAGGCTTTCTGCTGTCTTGATGGGCTCTGAGCGTTGACTACAGCTTCCTGAGATAGGGTTGGAAGCCTCAAGTCCATTGTGCAAGGGTGAGATGGAGAAGTCGTGTTGCGGCTGAGGAGCCAAGGCGCTTGGGTTGCTCAGGATGCTCATAACCTGCAGAAACAGATGTAACTTACAATCAACAGAGCACTTTATTTCTAGTTATTCACTGGGTATTACAACAAGCACACAAGGTACAAGGACTCATCATCGGAAATGGTTAAGTGAAGGCCCAACAGCATCTATTCAGGGCATCCCGAGGGAGTGTTTAGTAGCTTAAAAACAGCTGTCAGAGTAAATAACATGAAGGGGTAATATGGAGAGTGGTAAGAAGGGACCAGAAAGACAAACAGACATAGTCCAGGTTTGTGTGACCTCAGGCTAACTGCATAATAACCTCTGAGGAAGGCTTTAATCAGAGGCCTCCAGTCATCCCACAGCGTCAGACCTCATGAATGATTAAAATGTTTCAAATAATAGATGCTCACATTAAACATCCCCGGAGACCAATGGCAGGTAGGAGTATTGGTCTCAGAATGCAGGCTATCATTTGGGTTTAACTTAATATTAGTCACAAATCAAATTCAACAGGTTCAACTGATCACAATTTTAACCTGATATCACCCCAGCTTCAAACCAAAGGGGAAAAATAATACCACAAGCACATTTTCAAAATGTCAGGAGAACCTGGCTAGAAGGTCTATGTGTAGAATAAATGGTAAAAATGGATAAGGGAAGAGACGAGAGATAGAAAGGAAGGAGGTGGGGGGAGGAAAGTGCACATTGAGAGACACAGAGAAAGAGAATAGAGCTACTTGTAGAAGCTGCTCTGTCTGCCACATGCTCCCCATCCACAGGCTGACACAAAGCATCCTCCTGAACATCAGGTTCTCGTTGCGTCTCGCTACGCCCCACTGGCCTTTGGCCATCTCAGACCCCAGCCTGCTAAACCAATTAGCCCTTCACAGGGCTGCAGAGAGCAAAACCAGGCCCACATGCACAGCTCTGACAACATCCATGGGCTATTTGCTAAAGGTTCACACAACCTGCAAGTGCATAAACTAATTTTGAAAACTCAGCCACTTCTGTGTGCTAGGCAAACCAGTGGGCATATGGAAAGGTTAATACAAGTCCTAAAACTATAAGTGAATTTAGCTTAATATCCTCCACCCAAGGGTTCTTGGAAAACTCGCATCACAACATAAATTATATTAAAAACATAAAGCAAAAAGTGAGTTCCTATGCAGGTGATATGTGCACAGAGAAAGGAGGAGTGTGTGACCGATTGAGGGTCTCGGTTTCACTAGCATTGACATTAGTGTGACCCTAAGCATGGTGCTGTAAGGTCATGCCCACTCATCTGATCACCCACCTCATAGGGGAGAACAACAAACAGATGAGGGAGAAAATGACTGAGAATGGATTTTGTATGTTTGTTGTTCTAAATAATGTTTGCATATATTTCAAATACATATATAATTCCACTAAAAAATCCTACTGCCATTATGAACTTCAGGTAAATTCATTTTAGTTTTAAAGTTGCTTATATTTTTTTCACAGGATATCAACTATAATAAAGTCATGACACTTCATAATCCCCTGTGTTCCCTTAAACCTACATTTGGGTGTAATTGGGGGTAATTTTGGGTAATAGCAAAGCAGCAGCATGCGTATTCTCAAACTCACGGCAGGAGTGGAGTTTTAATCAGATGAGCGAAGGCTGAAGCACAACGGGTGTCGGGGCAGAATGCCGGGGTGAGAGCTGAGGGAGAGCACCGGGCGTCTGACACCTCTATTCAGTCCTGCGCTTAAGCAGCCTGTAACCTCGGTGATGGCATTATGTTTCCGAGAGGCAAATTATTCAAATCTTCAAATTTAGCATAACCTTATTGACATCAATTAAAGTTGCAAAGGGAATATTCCGGCATGGCAAGAGGTAGCAGGCAACTTTGAGCAGGCTCAGAACAGGGTAAGGGGGAGGCTGTCAGCCCAGTCTTCTCATCATGCCCAGTGTGATGATGCCAGCGTGTCATGGGGCACAAAGCCAACCAGCTGAATTTAGCAAAGTCAATAAATAAGCTGCCCAAATACCCTGAAAAACAAACCTATAAGCCTTAAAAACAAATTAACAGAATCAGCAAGTCAGGCTCTGTTAGGTTTATTGTTTATTTTGGCTAAAGTCCAAACTGCCTAATGCAGAAAAAATCTCTAAAATAATTACAAGAATTAATTTATTTTACCTTCTGATATTAAATGAATGTAATTATGGTAGAAAAACAGTATTATACATAGAATTTGGGTCTAGACTATAAGATTCTTTGAGTACTGGGAGTGAACAAGGTCAAAAGCTTGTCCAGGCTGGAGGTTATAATCTATTACTTCCTGCTGTACTACCTTCACTAAGTTAAAATCAATATTCTTTCCACATGTGTAACCTTTGTGTATCTGATATGGTGGTGGAAGGAAACAGGAGCATTTGCCAATCATCCTGGATGACAAACATCCCCAGGCAGTAGAGATCTCAAACACTATGAGCACTAGATGACAACTTAGAGCGCACATATGTCTCTCTCTCTCTCTCTCTCTCTCTCTCTCTCTCTCTCTCTCTCTCTCTCTCTCTCTCTCTCTTTCTCTCTCTCTCTCTCTCTTTCTCTCTTTCTCTCTTTCTCTCTGCAGTAGCTGGGATTCCACCTCTTTCATTTGGAGAACTGCAGAAGTAGATAATGCCAAGCAGGATCCAGTTTAAAAGACATAGCCTCAGGCATCCCTCTTCTCTTTCCTTTTACAGAAAGATTTCTTCAGAAATAACAATAAAACAATAATTAATTCATTCAACTCAAGGCTGCAGCTTTGTAAAATGTAAAATTGGAAATTCATACAATGTGCATCCTTTCAGATAAATGAATGGTGTGCACAATTTTAATTTCCTTAACTGTCAAATTATAATTTTTGTTCAAATAAGTGTTTTACGCAGGTTTACTTCTTGTTGAATTTTATTATGTGTAACATAGACAGGCTCGGGCTTAATGGCACGTGACTGATACGACAATGTTTCATTAGTTCCTTCTCTCCAAAATGAGTGGAATATTAACTGGAAGGAAAGCTTCCCATGTTAAAGCACATGCTTTCTTTATTCCAATATTTTAAAACTGCAGTGCAGAAAATATATATATATATATAAAAGAAAACTCATATTAGTTATCTTCCTTAAGGCAGAATTTATAAAAAAAAAAAAAATTGTTTCCAAATGTTTGCACCAACTGGGCACTTTGAATAAATGACGAACAAATGGTCTAACTATGTAGGAGCTTTGTAGCAGGAGTGGGTAAGAACCCTGCTGAGCTCAATGCTACAATGGCATTAATGATAATAAAGAAGGCCCTCAGCATCCTCACAATCGGCCTGTCCACCTGCTCTATGTCTCCTTGCACTCAGGCAGAGGACGGAGACAGTGAGAAGAAAAGCCTTGAGGGGAGAAGAGGGGGAGACAAAAACTCAAGAAGGACTGTGCTTGCCCCAGGGCATGCCTGCCTGCAGAGCAGATAGGACTTCTCTCAGTTAACTCTTCAGCACACACACACACACACACACACACACACACACACACACACACACACACACACACACACACACACACACACACACACACACGCACGCACACACACACAGAGTGGATTTGCAGGAGTGTAGGAGTAGGCTCACATTTCACTCAGATGATGTTGTGAAGCCAAGCAAGGGTCATCTGTACAAAGAGCAGCCTTAAGCAGCACACAAGGTGTGAGAAGGTTATCTCCACAGCACAGGGCTCTATCCTCCCTTTATCCACATCCAGACACTTTACACCACACCCACACAGACTGCTGTTCACTACTGAGTGTGTGGAATGATCATTTTCAGTATAAATATATTTGAAAAAATGACACACCTCCCCAAAGATATGGGATTTGTCGGATTAGGAGGCCTGACACATTGTGCTCCTGAGAGACACAAACACGAGAACATCTCTCTCACACACAGCGACATTTCATTTTTCTGCAGGAATATCTGATGCAATGCAGCTGTAATTAAAGCAGAAAATAATGCCATTCTCCAGCAGGCAGATGCATTTCAGAGAGCACCCATAATCCTTCTGCAAATCCCAACACCCCCATCTATCAGCAAATTATGGCAACTGGAAGGACTGTATGCAAACAAACACATTTCTGGCCAGGAAATTTAAGATTCTGATGCAATTGCTGTCTGATTTGAGAAACTGTGAGAGGTCATTAAACATCATTCAGTATTCAAACATCATGAAAATGTTTAGATTGGAATGTGGATTAATAAACTTCCACTTAGCATTAGTCTGATTTAAATGTCAAGATAATATTACCGACCCATAGCAGCTAAGCTGACCATATTGACCTTATATTGGACTCAATCAATGTGTGTTTGAAAGAAAGAAAGAAAGAAAGAAAGAAAGAAAGAAAGAAAGAAAGAAAGAAAGAAAGAAAGAAAGAAAGAATCAGGTGATAATTTTAGAGTGTAAATACACTTTCATACATTCAATTAACTGATTAACCATGACTGCAGGTAATTATTAAATCTATCCTCTATCTCGCTTTCCTCTTTCTCCAAGTCAATATTTCCTTTCCACTCTCTTCCTCTAATTTCTCTCTCTCCCTCTGTGGTAGGGATCAGATGACAGAGATGATTTCTTCCCCTATCCGTGTGTCATTGCATTAATGGGCCACTGCACATTAATTGAAAGTGAAAAGGGGCATCAGCCAAAAAAAACCTGTGAGGGGAACAGGGGTGATACAGGAGGAAAGGGGGAGAACGGCTGGTCTATGAAATAGACAAGAAGGAAATACAATGAGCGGAGGGGGAGGAAAAGAGGAGAGAGTCGCTTAGGGAGACTTTAATTGTTTCAAATTAGGTATGTGATTGACAGTGACAGAAAGTGGGCACTGACAAGCTGGGCCCTGATGAGAACGATTAGCATGCAGCCAAACAAGCTGTCACTTTTAGCAACACGTTAGCTATGGGAAATACTGGGCATATGGCTCTTTTAACCCTGTATGCTAACACAGACTACTAACGGACTCCTTAATCCATGATTGATGGATGAGGAAAGACTGGGTGGCCAAACAAGAGGGCATAACTCATAGCAACTAGATGTGACTTATATTACTGCATGGGATGAAAAGTGATATTTTTATTAGATATTTTAAATCTCTACAAAAACCTGCAAATTTCTAGCGATTAGAATAAAATTTTATCATGTTTCCCTACAGGCATTTATAATGTTCTGTCAATGAATTTCTTAAACAGCTATGTATGCTATGTAGCAGATTGTAAGCATATTAATAAAGGATTTATATCAGGTGATAGAGTATATTAAAATGAACATCTTTTTCTTTTAAACCCAGCATAGAACACACTGCAAACATCATCTTACCAGCAACAGCACTCCCTAAATATCTTAAAGTGCCACGAGGGCTCTCGCTAACCAAAGGTTAATGTACCCTATTGGGTTGATGTGCAGCACCAGATCGCACTGCAATCCGATTACTTTTTCCAATATGTTTGCAGCAGTGTGGGATGAATTCAGGCAGAGGAACAAACATCCCCCTCTGACCTCCAAGCCGCTTCGGTCTGTCTGCTTCGCACAGCCGCCTCCCCTAAATTAAACGATTGCTTAAAATGATTTCATAAGAGTGGATGGGAGGGCAAGGCACGGTAACTGGCTCGAAGAATAACGCAAGGTGGAGGCAGGAGTCAGTGGGTGGTGGGTGGGTTGGATGGGGGAGGTCGGGGGGGGGTGTTTTCTATAAACAGCAGGCAGCAGGCACAGTGAAGAATGTCAGGTCAAATTGTTCTTGACAGTGTTAATATCGGCACCTCATAGAGATAATTACATGTAAATAAACAGTGAAATAACTCTCAGCTGGAGACCGGGAGCGAGAGCAGAACAGTTAGCGGAGGCCAGATGGGGACTCCAGCAGTGCTTAGTGTGGAAAAAGAGAGATAGTACAGCTCAAGCGTGTAGAATACAAACCTATTGTAGCAATATACAAATAATTATTAAAAAAATCACAAGCAATGCAATAAAGCATCTAAATCCAGTCAGCAAGACTGAAACAAAGAACAGCAGAAGATAGTAGGGAAAAGTTAGTGGTTTTTGAGGTTGTAATAACAATCACAGATTCATGCCTGTCACAACGGTATCTGGAACGAACTCATCACATACAGACTGAACCAACGTTCCACATGGTGACATGCACACGTCTGTAATTGTAAAAGTGCTTTCCTACTGTTCAGTGACCCCACAAACTACCCCAACAAAATAAACATACAACCTTCTCATTATTATTTACAGACATACTGACTCTCACTGTATTTGTACAATGATGATAAAGGCATACATCTTTTACCTCATATTACATTCTTGACATTATTAACTCATCGTGTGTTTAACGTTATATTCAGACACATTCAAATATTTACTGAGCTCCTGTAATTAGCAGGAAAATTTGACAACTGAAATCTAGGAAGAGAAATCGGTCTATTGTAACTTTATAGTATCCAAGATGCAAACTGTATAGACATATGAATATATATTACTTATTTAACTCGATAGTATTGTACATATGGAAAATAGCATTCCGTCGTGTGAAAAAACTTGAATGCATTGAAATGTAGGTAAGCATTCAGGAAGATTAGTAACTGTGATCCTGTGCCTTTTAATAGGTGACAGCTTTGAATCTCATAGTCACTTCCTAATGTACGTGACATGTAATATGCATCTCCTAGGATTTGGTGTAAATCATATTGGCCACTTGTATGAGATAAATATAAATTGCATTCTCATATATTTTTTATTTATCAGGATGCAACAGCTCACTTTGTGCAGGAAATATCTCTCACCCACAACAAACACTCTTGAATTTAAATAGTGGTTTTATTGTCTGCTTTGGCCTTTCATCTACAGTATGCATGGGGAATAATGCACTCTCTCTGGGAAGAGATGGAGAGAGCGAGTGATAGAGAGAGAGAGAGAGAGAGAGAGAGAGAGAGAGAGAGAGAGAGAGAGAGAGAGAGAGAGAGAGAGAGAGAGAGAGAATAAAAGGGCAACTAGAGAAGGAAGTGAGAGGACAAACCATGAGGTAATATTTTAAAAAACAAAAAGTGGAAAAGTGGAAATACTTTTATAATAACGGATGATCTAATAGGGAACAATGGTGGGTAGCAGGATAGTCGAGTTTGTAGCAGGAGAGTAGTGTTTGAGTACAAAATACAATGTTAGACACGAAGGAGACATGCCAGCACATGTCATTTATTTCAGCAGAATTCTTATCAGCAAATCTAAAAGTAAAAAGAGTTATTAAGACATCGAGAGAATTCTCACGAGAATGCTTACTGTGTCTTGCGACACACTGTATGTAGGTGCTTAATACACTGACATAGCCTTTATTCTACAGCTATAACATTACCACTGCAATAATTTAGACACAAGCATACCCGTTAAACTTCATCCACTAATAACGTCCACAGTGTCATTAAAATGCCTCTGCTATGAGTGAGGAGCACAGGAAGATCTGAGAACTCTACTATCTGTGATTAATATATGCATGGATGCATACAATTCCACTCAGTTCAAGTAAAGACATATAAAGAATTAGTGTGTGTAGGAGAGGGAGGGAATAAATTTGTGTAGAAAACATTTTGCCAGTGGGCATGATTTAAATTCCCTGAATTTTTTTTTTTGGCATCTTCCAAGCAGGTCTCATCTCTTTTATTTCTAAAGCTGCTTACTTTTTAATTCTTGCCAAATTGAAACAGCATCCATATTTAAGAAACATTTTAATTAATGAGCATTTTCCTTGAGTGATGTAAATATGTGCATCTATTACACCTTTTAATTAGTTTGATGAAAAACAGTGCCAGCTTTGTGGTGAGAAGTTTACAACATCACTACATAGAGACAAACTCACATACAGGTGCACTATGTCTCATAAAAAAGAAGGGTGCTCCAACAGGAACGACCAAAACTCAATCATATTTCTTTTTCTCCTCACACCCCAACCCCCACCACATAACAGTTTCATTTTTGGCAACCCCTGTGCGGGCTTCTTAAATATAATTCATCCAGTTTAAAGTGGCAGCAGTGCTAATGGGAGAGGCGAGCAAGGTTTGAGTCCCCCCTCCCTTATCTCTAGCTGACAGTTGTCAGGAATCACTGGAGAGGCCTGGGCTAGTGTGTGTGCGGCTCAGGCGCCGAGGCCTGGGGATACAGATCAAAGGCAGCGCGGGTGAACGCTGCTCTGCCTCTGATCCCCCAGCGCTGAAACCCAGCCTAGGCACTCTCCCTTCCCAACATCAAATGCTAGCCAGAGTTCCTTCATTCCAAAACACAAATCTTCCTACTGCAAAATTACATTCTCTTTCACCGCATCCTTCGTTTCCTTCCACATCTACTGCAAGTCTATATGTATGTTCAGTCGGGGTTTTTTTTCATATGACAGGTTGCTTTTCTGTACGGTGGCTATAAATGTTTCTGAGAGCAAGAGGTTTAACTGCATAAAATGTGGATGACTTGCAGCATTCATTTCACACTTTTTACATATTATATTACACCAAACATTGAATTTCTATTCTAAGTTCTAATTGGGTAAGAGGTTAAAGGTTAGCACCCAATAACACTGGGTACTTTCAGAGAGGCTCCAAATTATAAAACAGAAATTTTAGTAACGAGACCATAACCATAAATTTCAAGTCAGTCTTTTTGACAGAGGTGGTCAGTTCTAGTCTGAAGACTAAACTTAAAACAATATTGTGGCAGTATTGAAGAAAATATTAAGAGCAATTCAAGAGTGTGGGTCATACCATGTTTTCCAGAAATGCAGTGAGAAAGTGCATACTTGGCAAAGACTAAGTGCTATGTGTGAGCTGATAGCATGCACCTGTTGGTGTAGTGAGCCCAGTAGGATTAGGTTACAGCCTGGCAAACCGCCACCTCTTTACCAAGGAGCAGGCGTTTCCCTCCATTCCACCCCGCTAACAAAGTGGTCTGTCTGCACCTCAATGAGAAAGTGTTGCCCATCTGTGTTTCAACATGGACGTTCTCTGTGGCAAGAAGGTCTGAACAAGACACGTCCCTTGTTCCAGTAACCACAGGAATGAGGATATCAGCTACTTAATAGCATGAGTCCAGAGAAGTGTTTAATCCGTTAAAGTATCTTTCAGATGTGTCAAAACCATTTCTATTTTCATGGGGAAACGTTGTGAAATCGGTCTGACACTTTTTGTTACTTGAACAAGAACAAGGACTAATTTATCAAGATATTGCCAAGAATAAACAGAAAACGAAAAAAAAGACCAAACAGATGACTATTTAAATGAGAAGCTTGAGTAAATGAGTGCAGAAATATAATGAATGCTTACTGGACCTAGCAATAAAACAGCTAACATCCTAACCTGCTCTCCGGCGTGTATAAAGGTGACCATAATTTTGGATCAAGATCCGAAAAGATCTATTGTGACTTTGAAATTGTTCAGTAAAAAGGCAGTAAAGGTTTCAGTGGAAACAGTGAATAAAATGGCATCAACTAGTAAATACAACTGAAAACTGTTGCTGAAGGTGAACATTCAACAACCGTGATGCTTGTGCATCAGTCTGAATTGTGAGGAAGAACAGCAGAGCAGCTGTTACTCATTTGTTAATGTCAATGCAAGATACATTCAGATTATCACCAAGAGCAATCTTTTTATAGCTTCATAAACATGGATTTAGTAGTAGAGCTGCAGTATATAAAACCTTCACTCAAAATAAGAATGTATATTTGATGAAAACTCCATAAGCGCTGGCCTACAGAGATAATGTGATTATGGTTAGATGAGACATCCTTAACCATGTTCTTGAAAAATACACATCTGGCCAAAAATGGTGGGAGAAGGATAAAGTTGGATCTGATGTACAGTATGTTAAGTAATGGAGCATTTTGCCTGCATGCTTTAGGTCCTCCGGTCTCCTTTAAGGAAAAACACTCCAAATCAATACAAAGCTATTCTGACAGTTCACCTCCATCCTTTAATAAACCATCTCTATTCTGATTAGATATCAGAGTGGTTAGAACACAAGGGATCACTGACCCTAGCCTGAACGTGACCCCAACTGAATACCAATGGGATATTTCACAGCATCCAAACAAGTAAAGGAGGCAGTTCATGTCTCTAATGCAGTTCCAGAGATGCCAAGGTGCAGCCTAATACATCACTAAGAGACATCATGATTGTATGATTATTTTAAGAGACTATTCATTATTCCTTTCATTTGTCTGTACATCCCTAAAACAGAACTGTAAATGATTCTTGTTTATTCATCTTTGTCTTTTTATTTAATGTTAATAATAAATATTTCAATATTATTTGGCTTATTATAGTTATTTGGCATTTTAGGGCTGTTCAACATATAATTTGTCTATGATAAGGGCAATACATGTGGGATGTGGTAGCTCAGTGATTAAGGTGTTGGTCTACAGGTTGCAAGGTCCTGGGTTCAAACCTCAGGTCCACCAAGCTGCCACTGCTGGGCCCCTGAGCAAGGCCCAGTTGTAAGTCACTCTGGATAAGGCTGTTTACTAAATGCCGTAAATGTAAATACATGCTTTTGCAATTCTAAAACTTTAGAAGCTAACAATATGCTAATTCAAATTCAAAGGCAAGATCTGTGTTTTATTATGATTTTAAGATGCTTCCTTTATGTTTCGTAAATAATATCAATAATGTAGAAAATCAGATCATACAAAAATAAAGATGTTGTCTGTAAAGCTAAAAGGAACCGAGGTGTGTTGGTGTGTGATGGTTGGCTGAACTATGAGACTCCTGTCAAAGAGGACATAATTTTTCTCACAATAAGGACCTGATTGACTTGCCATATGTGCCATGTGCAAAAGGGTGAAAGGGTAAAAAGTGGAGGGAGGTAATATTCACAGCACAGAAAAACTTAAATCCAAGCTGAACAGAAATACTTATTTACTACTTTTGTACATCACATTTATCACAAGAATACTTAGCATCAGACTAGTTTTCAGTAGCGAAAATATGAAGTACAAGTTTATATTTACTGCAGTGATGAAATACTAATTAAATGTTTACCGCTGCCAGATTTATCATTTATTTTGTCTTTTAAATACTATACAAGAAAAAAAATCTGTAGTGACAATGAACACACGAGCAATATGACCTTCCAATCTGCTTTGAGATGTATCATGATGGTGTGGACTAAGCAAGTGACAATAAAATGTGTGAATCAGGGGGTAATTGCAGACAAATAAGGCAATGAATTTCATTTTCATTTCCTTATACACCATTTCAATCTTATTTTATGCTTATTAGACAGATCTTGCTGCTAATGGTGGGCAGAACTGCCCAGTGCTTGTGTGTAATTGTATATAATTTACTTTTTACTAGTGATTAGCATCAATATAATCCAATTTTGATTACTGAGGAATTAATCGTAATCAGAGAGCTTCTTTCAAATGAATAATGTTTGTGGCAGAAGTAGGATACAAAGCAGAACACATGAAAAATCCTCTTATGGAAAAAAACAACAACAAAATGAACACAAAGCAGGCCTCGGAAATTATATCTTGCTATTCAGTATAAAATAGAGGTAAAACCTATTGATGATGTACTGGCTTCATATGTATAAAGAGGCAAAAGCTCCTGGAAAACCCTACACAAGCAGCAGAGGCCTGCCCTCATCTCAGCCACACTGATTCATTTGTTACACTTAATTAAAGCATCTTGACTTTCTTAAACATATATTAACTCCGGAAAATTACTTGCATACAATTAGATGAATAGACTAATTAGTCTGGAGCGATTATTCCTTTTCTCCGTGAGCCATGGCGCTGTTCTTTCCCCAGCTTTCATTATGCAGCAGCGGATTTGTTCTCTGCAGGGTATCAACTATTGTTTCAAATTCAAGCTCTAAAGTCCTTCAAAGCAAATTATTATTGCTTTTTTTTAATTATGAAAGCATGTAAAATAGAAGAAAATTAATAACAGAAATCTTATCTTCACAACACCTAGATGGGAAAACACCAGGGAAAATCTTTTCCTATCTAACAACTCCTTCTTTAGAAAAAATCTCTTTCACACCCAAGAGACGCATTTAATCACAGCACAGACACAGCAGCACACAAAGCACACTCTCTTTATCATCACAGAGCTCTCGTAATTCCACTTGAGAAACTCCTTGACATCTGTCTATAGAGAGGAATATTTACACACTTTGGTCAATGACCCTTACTAACCTGTGGAGAGAGGCCATTGTTGACGGTGTTCATGGGGTTGCTGGATGCTGACTGGCTCATGAAAGTGTCAGTATAGCTGGAAAAGCTGTGCCGATTGGACGAGAGGCCGTAGGCGGAGCTGCTGTCACTGGAGAGGCTGCCTTGATGCATGCTGGAGGGGGGCAAAGGCTGCGGCCGGTGCACTGTGCTACTGCCATCTGCAGAAAACATTGATATCATTAGCACATTCCTTGCACAAATCATCAAACCAGCCTCGTATTACAGGGTTGATTTTAGAGACATACCCTGGGATAGTGTGGTAGCGCTGTAGCTCGGCTCAGGGAGCTGGTATGTTGGCAGAGTTGGCATGCCTGTCGCTGGAAAACCTCCTGGTAACAGGTGGTTGAATGCAGCAAGCTGATTGGCTCCAGCTTGTTTGCGCCATCTGGCTCGTCTATTGCTGAACCACACCTACAAAACAGGAATAACAAAAATACAAATTGAGCCACACATAGAAAACTCTATACCAACATATTCATATGTGCACTTCTCACTCTGCACTGATTTATTTAATAAACCAGCATTCTAGGAGTGAAATCGCTTTTTTTATTATTTGTTACACGATTTAAGGTTGCAAGGAAAAAAGATGACATGAAAATGAACTGATGTTTAAATAAAGGGTACAAATAAATTGAACACAAACTCACAGCTTCAATGGTTTAAGTTAGAAATTTAAAAAATAGTGTGCCGCTAATAACGTCTGTGGCAAGGGGACAAGGTCCTGCGGCTGTGTATGCAAAAGAGTGAATGACGTTGCCTTTGAGGGGCCATTCTTCAGACTTTAATACACTGGCAGCGCAGTTAATCTACTGTTGTTTTTCAAATGTGCTCGGCCATTGTGAATGGTGTTGAAAGAGAGGGACAATAGCCTCCCGATGAATCAGACACAAAGAGAGGGTGTCCCTTTTAAACAGCTCCTTCAGAATGATGCTTTCAGCCAAGACATCGATCAAGGAGCTCGAGCAGACATACTGTATGTGCACACACTCTTTATCTTCCTAGCAGCCTCTTGAAGCTTTGCATGCAAAAAAAAAACATTTTGTCTTCAAAGTCTTTAAAGCAATATACTGTGTTTTTAATGTAAAAAAAGAAGAAAAAATAGACAGTATGAGGACACATTAAAATAATTTCTGAGCTACCAAAACAAAATGAATCATGGACTTTAAGGAAAATAATAATAATAATAATAATAATAATAATAATAATAATAATAATAATAATAATAATAATAATAATAAGATAAATCATTGTTTAAAATAAATCATTGTTTAAAATAAAACAGTTAAATTCTAGGTTTAAATTAAACTACTGAGTGGACATGCAGGATGATTGACCTGTAATAAGCATGAGCCTAAATCCTAGAAACACCCAACTCCAGAGGCATAAATTAGTGTTATTAACCCACCAGGGAACTAATAGATGGTTATTATGTGTGCTTAGGAATTATCAGCCTAAATATCTTGACCTCACCACCAAGTCTGGACATCAAAAGAATTTCTAACTTTGCCATTTTCACCATAATACAGTATGTGCCTACTAATTAATAATCAACTATGCTGACTATATATTGTTTCTGCTACATATGATGTGTATTGGATTTCTAAAGTACATCATTGTTAACATTAACATTACCATTGTTTTTAAAATCTTTAAATTTCTTTCCATTTTGAAAGTTGAATATTTAAATACATAGTAAAGTGAATTCAGCAGTTTAAAAGAGAAGATAAGTATACTGTAGGTAACAAATATTCCTATTCGAGGGTTCTAATGATCGCCGTATAATCAACATTCCTTTAAATAGAACTGTAATAATAATAGCATCTGCTTTATCCTTGGTGCTTTTTCATCTACCATGTAGTCAAAAGTGTAGATACAATGTAAGAATGTATTTTCAGCTTACAATGTACGGCACCAAGTATTTTACAAAATAAAGTGTGAGTAAATGTCCGTAAACTTTAATGTTCAAAATGTCCCAAAACTACATATTTATTTATTTAATACTAGGTAATTGTTTTTTGTGTTCAATTAAATGAAACAAGTCATAATGAAAAAAAGGTCATTAATCATCCGGTGTCTTGTTCTGCTCCATTCTACACCAGTGTAGTAGTGCTTCACAGGTATAAGCCGTTCCAGTGCTAAACCCTTTACACAGAGCTACCACTCCCACTTACTCAGGTTTCATTTACTATACATGTTCTGGTAAGGAAGGATCTTTGTGATACTGAGGAGAGAGCCTTGGGCATTAGGATGTACATATCTCTGTATAAGAAGCTAGAATGACTGCCCCAGCACCTCAAAAGAAGCTTGACGGAAGTCAAATGAATGCCAAAGTCTGGACCCTGGTGACAAAGGCACCTTGAGCAGGGATTTTCTCTCTTTTGCTGTCTCTAATTCCCCCTCTCTTCATACAAGCGGCATACCATGCTCAGCATGGCTAAGAAGGAGGTCTGAGCTTGAGAGACATTTCACATTTCTCAGAATATTTCTGAGGAAAAAAGAGATCCGAAGCAGGACATTTATGAAGGGGTAAAGCTCTGATTGGAGAGGAAGAACCTGTTATCTGTCGTCATTGAGTATCAACAAAGTATAAGTGGAAAAATTCAATATACCTCAATTCATTGGCTGTGCAGAGCCACATGAGTGCAAAGACAAAAAGAAGGAAGGTAAATGGAAGACAAATCTGATTGTTCTGTACATTTCTACATCAGAGATGGGAATCAAAGCCAGCTGAGGTACGCTGGCCTGAGGAAAGCACCATCTACTCTCATCCTGTATCAATCAGCCAAGTCTTCCTATCAATTCTTCTCTCAATCTAACACACAAGCCAGTGGCTAGGGGTCTACATGTCTTTCCAGGATTGCTAAGGCACTGCAGCATGGCTTGGTAGGGGGTGAGTGGGCGGTGGGCAGTGAGGAGTAAAACCTAGCTAACGTGATTGAATTTCACAGCAAAAAAGAACATAGCGGTGGTTGAGAGGCGTAGAAAAGGTCCACATCAATCTCTCTGTGGCTGTGTGTAGTGGACTGGAGTGCTGCTGGCCTGGTCAGTACTGAGTGGATGTTAGAGAAAAGACAGATATTACTATTCAAGGTCCTGACGTCACAATGTGATAGAGTCTGATAAAAACTTCAGTAGGGTATTCGACCATTCCTATTTTACAGACAGACTGAATAATGCTTTACACACACACACACACACATACACACACACACACACACACACACACACACACACACACACACACACACACACACACACACACACACACACACACACACACACACACACACACCAAAAACACAGTACAACTCCAAGGCTTTCCTTTGTAGGATGTTCCCATTCGCCATGACTTGTTAGGATTAAACACAAGTCGATTGGCTCCAGATTTTCCTGCGACCAATTGTGGCTTGTGCGATATAATTCTCCAACACAGGAGCTTGCACTCATGACCTGGATGTCTTGTATCCGGAGTGGATCAAAGAGTGTAAGAACAGACAGGAGAAGTGAAAACAGCCCTGCGTCTGTCTCTGTAGAGCATATGGAGTGATATGGAGCCTTTTTTTTTTTCATTTTTCTATCCAGAATAATGGAGCATAAGGAAAATCAGGCACGCTTCTTGAATTAGATGCAAGTTAAGTTGCCATATATTAAAGCATACTATATAAAATCAATCCAACTTTTTCACAAATGGCACATTACAGGTTTTTTTACCTCATCAGAGAAAATACTTGGTCACTGTGATGGTCACTGTGATAAGAAAATTGTTAAAATGGATAGTAGTTTTATTTCGAATCTGTCAATCTCTCTTCCCTTTTCTGAAATAGTTGCAACATTGAATATTTATGTAGAGATGACACATGTATTTGGCTATATCACTGCTATACACATACAGGATCTACTGCATGCATGTATTTCTTTGTGTAATACTCAAATATTTCTATTTTCATATGATACTTTTCCCATACTGTATTTTACTTGAGATATTACTCATGCGTGACTACTGACCACTTTATATATCACTGAATTTTTATCATCTTCAGACTGACTTTAGAAAGACTTCAGTCACTACAGATGGATATTAGCTTAAATCTCCATCTGGTGGTAGTTGTGTAGTCATGTTTTTAGAGTATTGAGGGGAAACACAGGTAGCCATGTCATAAGACCCAAAACCCTGTGGTTAGTCAAATATAGATCACTTCCTATCATGTGTCCTTTGGGGCTATAAATCAGTTATATCATGAGAAAGAAAAATGACTCAGTGACAGTGGCTGATGATGAACACAAGATAAGAGAAGAAAACTTAAGCTAGAGGTCAAAACTCTGCCAAAACACTACCCCCCCTCACTCTATTACTACACCATGTCTGACTGTCTTTTTTGTAGGCTATACCCCCTCTATTCCAACCTTCTCCCGCTGTCTTGCTCCCTCTGACATCTGGATACTGTGTCAGCACAGCTGTGTTCAAGTGGGTTGACATTCAGGCCACGGGGTCTGCCAAAAGCCAAGAGGGTCAGACACCTTCCCCAGTACAAAAGGAGTGATTCTAGGAGTCTGGCGTACACACACAGCTTTTATTTTTTTAAAGATATGACTTTATAATGTTTAGTTAATTCTTCAAAATTATAAGACAAGACAAGGCTGATAATTATGATTAAATCATCATTTTCAACATGATTTTATTTACACAGAACAGAAAAGGCGGCTTGTTAGCACTAGGATGTTTGCGCACTTGTCTAATTTGCATCAGTTACCATAAAAACACAAAAGGACCACATGCATCTTGGAGAGCTTTTCAGTGAAAGGAAACTAGGCCAGATTTGGCAGGGAGATCAGCAGGGTCTGCTTTGATGCCAACTAGACTTTTGTCTATCAATAAATCAACACCAAAACTTTATTATTAAATACTGTGAGCCAAATATGAGATATATATACTTTATATTATATTAATGTACTACAATAGCAACCTGTATTATTTCATGTGAATACTACCTTATACTTGGAAAACACTAGAAAAAACAGTATTTCTGAGAGGGAAAAATATTTGTAAATGTTTTTGGAGACCCCAGTAGACTGTGTTGTCTGCAGTTGGAGTGGTGGCTATGCTGGGAAGTGATGAGCTTTAAAACGGAAATGTTAATCGGAAATCACAGTTCAGTCAAATCAACATGTGTATTTTAAGGCCAGATTGTTCAGAAATATAGTTTCGTTTTGAAAGTCAGTACAGCAGTGTTTAGGTCAGCTGGCTCGAGCAAACCACTAATGAATGCAGTGTCTCCTATTCATATCTTTATTTGTATCGGTTTTGAACACATTATCTGTTTATTCCAAGTAATGTATTCATATTTATTGTTTTCCTACACAGTATTGGGGGCATATTATACAATTATGACATCCCGAGTAAATAAAACCAATTTTCCATCATTCAATTTAAATCAAAAGTTGGTTAACTTAAACTCCAAAAACGTAAGCGATGTAATTAATTGTTATTGTATTGTATGTAAGAGAGGTAAAGAGGCAGAACATTCCTAAATATAATGGCAAAAAAGTGGGTTGGACTTATTTTTTGAAATTTTGCTTGAGAAATAAAAAAGGCAAATGATCGAAAGAGACAGCTGCAGTCTAACTGCAGTACAGTATGTGATAATCACAACAGTCTGAAACGTTCTTTTCCTACATGCTTGACATCACATACCATGAAATAAAATCCCTTTAACATCATAGTCTAGCAGATTATAGGAAACAGTGTACCGTCTAATAAATTTGTCAACTTTAATTATAAACTGTGGTAGGTTTTATGCTGTAGCTAAACTCATCGCTGTTTAGGTACAATGCAAAACCGTAGAGGTGTCAGAGAAATCTCACAACTGAGGTAAACTGACATGTTTTTGCCCTTTTCATTTAGAATTTTTTTCCACAAGCTCTTGATTGATAAATGTTGCTTGTGTGGAGGACTTCCCAGGAGAGCACGAGGGATCCACAGTGATATGCAGCAAATTTTATAAGGAGCAGCGGTGGGCTTGAAAGTGGTGGGAAGAAACAATCTTAGCCAAGTGAGAAATCCATCAGGAATGCACTCTTTCTCGTTTCATCCCCCTCCCCATATCCACCACAGCTGTTGCTATAACTCTACTGTAGTTTCCCTCTTCACTGTTTCAGTTATTTATGTGAGGAGGGGTTGTAGCACAGATGAGATTTAAGAGAGGTCTGTTTAGTGATGGTAAATGGTTCACTTGCATCATTAATGTTTAGGGGTAGACACAAAAAGCCCTTTCATAAAACAATGATGAGAGTCCATTGCAGCTTCTTTCTACCCAAAAATGATGGATGAAACCAACGTTTTAACTTTCTCCTTAAGGATCAGGGTTTCTTTTTTAAAATAGCATTCACGAGTGATTAAAGACATGGATGGTAATGAACAAAATTCCTGGCCATGTTTCTGTATTCTCAGCAGGTCACTGAGTTTTGATTGACAGTCCTAGTGGGTTTTACCACTATTTGTATTATTTAAGATGAATTTCAAATAATTTTTAATATTATACATGTTTAAAAAAATCTCAATAATAATTGAATATAAGATGCATATTTTATTTCAATATTTAAGGTAATATTCATTGAAAACGTCATTTCTATTCCTTTCCTAAGTGTTATGTTTAAATTTCCTTGTTTCTTTTTGAGAGTTGTGACACAAAATTAGTTTCTGTCTGTCTTGGTGCTTTCTGAATCTGATATTCTCAATGCAGGCATCAACACAGGATTAAAAGCCAGTGGTGGAAAGAGAGTTAGTGTACCTGTACTCGAGCCTCTGTGAGTTTAGTCCTCTGAGCCAGCTCCTCCCGGGTGTAGATGTCAGGGTAGTGCGTCCTTTCGAAGGCCTTCTCCAGCTCCTCCAGCTGCTCAGCGGTAAAGGTAGTTCTACTGCGTCTCTGCTTCCTCTTCAGCGGCAGGTCTGGTTCTGAGTCCACATCTGATCCGTCATCGACACGACTCCCTGTTATTTCCAGAAAGCGACAGAAATTAGTTTTAAGTTGAAAATCGAAATTTAAACCATACAGATTAACAGTCAGAAGCAACTAAAGTGTTTTAATCATAATAATTTCATGTCAGATTGCACCTCAGGGTGAGGATAGATGTTGTGTGAATGAGTGACAAGGAATTTAAAGTGATAATAACATGATTTTCAAGCAAAGTGTTTGCTTATTTATATGAAAAAAATCAAAGCTTCAGTAAAAGCAATTCTGTAGGAGGACAAATCCTTACTGGCCCCGAGGCCATGATGGAGTGCTGGGGGGGTTAATCTTAACAGACCACCTTAGCAAGTCACTATTGTTTCTACACTGAAACAAAACTGGAACTGCCTTAATATCCATAGTATTTTATTATGTGGTGTCTTTAAAGCAGGTGCATAATATCCTCCTTTGCGTTTAAAATGCAGACAGCAGATTATCTACAACACCACAGCTATCCATGTCTATTTCAGATAACACACTAGTGTTGTTTAGTGGCTCAGTGGAGGAATGTTTTCAAATTACAAGCGAATGAGATTAAATCCATTATCTAACAGAGGGCAAATATGTGTAGGTGATAACTGAAGCAGTAAATAGATGCTTGAAAAATAGTTATCTTATGTGAGCATATGTTTCAAATTTTTCTAAATGTTTTTGTAAATTTCATTCTACGTTTTTATGGTCGTTAACATAATGCATGTAAATCATTAACAATGGAAGGTAGCACTGTAAGTAAAATATCATTTGTATAAAATTAAAGAAAATCCATCCATGTCATACTTGGGGAGGTTTGTTGTTGGTATATTATTTTGTTTGTTTTATCTTGTTCAAAATTCTCATCAGGTCCACCAACAGTCCCCTCAAAGACAGATATAAGATAAAGCTATTTTTTGCTTTATTCTTTAAGTCACATCAAGAGCCTTCACCCATTCCGCATTAATGGAATGATAAAGATAGGCTCTAAGAGCTTTTCTGCCTTGAGTTTATTCCTTATTTATTTCCAGTTTGGGCAGCACTGGGCTGATCCTCTAAAAATCCCCCTGGCAGCATCAGGGGCCCATTGCTGCAGATGCAGGCCTTAATCCAGGCCATGACTTCCCCACAAATTTAAGCCATTCCACATTAGGGACGGCTGAACCCTGGCTCCTCATTGGCCAGTGCTGCCAGGGGCTTCCCAGCCGGCTTCCTCTGAGAAGGGGGCTGATTTTGGAGGAGATGGAACAGCCACTGTATAGCAAGTGACCCTGCTACTCCTCCAGTCTCCACTACTCAGCCCTGAGCCTAGATCTCATCACTCACACTCTCACTCTCTCATGATTGACACCTCCACTTCAATGACAGTTATTACTTTTATCGCTCTTTGTGGTGGTATTTGGTATGGAAAGGCCCAGCAGGAGGACGGTTCAGGTGGAGGGCTAGATGAGGCTTTATAGGAGATAGCTTTAGGCAATGTTATTGTAGAACGATAGAGTTTAATTAATCTGGGACATGAACTGATAGCTCTGACCCCCATCTGACCTGTTCAGTTCAACTCTTGTTGCAATGACAGATAGCTTTAGTGTCAGAATACATTCAAATGAAAGAAGTGAAAACCAGCAGAAGTTGTTTAAAGTGAGCTTTTTGAAATGTACAAATGTGTAAAATCCAGCCCTTCAGCCTGTCAGTATGAAATGGCCTGGCTGTTTTGGATAAATAAGCTGGAAAGGAATTTGTGAGGTATATCACTGTAATGATGACAGCAACTCATGTTCACTCGCGCTCTGATTCAAGACATGTGCTGCCAGAGGGGACAGCAAAGAGGTGGAGGTTGAGCAATACCACTAAATACAAATATCACTGGAAAACAAATGCTTATCATATGAAGAATAAGTGTGTTATAACTGTTAATTATAAAGGGATCTGACATTATAACTGTCAATTATAAAGGGAAATCACAAGCCATTAATCCATGCACTACGGCACACCGATATCTCTGGTTGAAATTCCCTGGCTAACTTGTAAAGTGTATAAAATTTACTGTAGTTACTACTCACAAATCTGTTACTAGTGTAAGAATGCATGGACATTGTAATTGTTACTACCTCAGAACATGTTTAGACAAATGGTAAGCAATTCCTTTAGAATTATTGCCAAAAGGAAATATAGATATAAAGCTATATACAGTGGGATTATTTTTTTTATATAAATGAAAAACTGGGATTGACAGGAAACTGGAAACATAAAAATTCAACCAAAGAAAGAAAATGTTCCATATCTTGAATATTTAGTATACAACTATTTTAGTAGGTACAAAAAGTGATAATCATTCCTTCTAATGAAGTGTGTGTTCACAAGACACACCAATGAACTTGACTAAAATGTGGATTCTATGCTTGCTCATGTGCATTGTCATTGAATTCATGTCAATCATTTATTTAAAGAATTCAAAACGGAAGTACGTACACTAACAGTCTTGGACTTTTGAACTTCAAACCCAGCCTAAATAAAAGTGCATTTCAAAAAAAAAAAAGCTTAAAGAAAGCAAAGCCTTCAAAGTGGCTCCAAATTCAGGCCAGCACCACAGTTTAATTAAACAAGGAATTACGGGATTATATAGAGACTCTCATTACAGACCACTTGAGGAGTCTTCTGGTGGCTGTCTTTTTGTCTCCCAGAGCTCACACTGCACAGTTCTCAACGGATTACATGTGGCCGTAGGACATGAGGCCGCATTAATTAAATCAATTCCTCTGCTTTTTCTCTTTACAAAGATTCCTTTTCCCCCAAGTACCACCTCCCCTGAAAGACCGGGGTAAAAATATACTCATAAACATACAGCGTTGTACATGTAGCAAACATCCCTTTATTGACTTTGACGGAAGATTGCGACAAAGCTGTTTGGCTTTAAGTCACCATAACAATACTCCAGGCCAGTGCAGAAGTCCACAGATCACCTTCCAAAGGCACCTTCTGAACCTTAGGGGTGGCTGAAGCTTTCATTTCGAAGCCAGCATGCGATTTATTTATGCTTTCCTACATGCTGTTGGATTTCAGACAGAGGGAAAGAAAATCCACCAATATCCATTCTTGCTTTGCATCACCAACCCACATAGTTATCTGGACAGATTCAGGTTCAGTCAGAGATCGGTCATCTTAAGGTTTCTGATCGCCATTCTCATCTACCCCACTACAAATTGCCCACCCACCCAAATACCACCCTGTTTTGTTTTTCTCCACCAGCTGCTGAATAAATAAAAGTAATGTATTTCGAGAGGCCAGACACTTGGGAGAGAGGTACATGCATGACTGATGAGTATGCATCCTGCCACATCTCATTCTGCCCTGGTCACAACAATTACAACGTCATTTAGCCGCCACATCACGGCACATGAGCAACTGGGTCTGCGGCACACGATAGAAAGAGAATAAGTTTGACAGCGTGCTCCTGCTGAAGGTCAGCGTCTCTCCCTTTCTGTCCCTCGCTATAATGAAGACAGGATTATGGTAATGAAACAGATGCTGGTGCAGATACGAAGCCCAAACCTGAACCTCATCTTTGTCTCGGAAAAGAGATCCCGCAATTGGCATGCTAGATCCCTTCACACAAATGGGCCCGTGGCAAGTTAGTAGATATGATGAATGTGCTACAGCATAAATGGAACAGAGTAAAACATATGCTGCCTAGAAGCTCAGCTTTGGTATACGGTAAATGGAACAAGATATATCTGTTTTAAAATTCCATCAGGAGTACTTCTTGAGCTGTTCATCTGTCTCTGTGATAATGAGCAACGTCCCGATTATACTGTAATAAAAAGACATGTAATTCTATTTAAAAGTTCAAGGGATGCTGATAAAATGTTCTTGTTTATCATGAAATGAGAGCTTAATTAAAAACTACTGAGATGGCAATAACCTTCAGGGTTTACTATTTTGTCAAATGCTCTAATGTTGATGTGAACCTGGTTGGAATCCTAGTGAGTGATTAAAGAAAAGTATATCGAATGTGATTTTTACTTGCGTAGCAACTTGAACAAAACAGCATATTTCAGATTAGACTAAATGTTCAGGTTGAATGCTATGGGGGTGACACCCATACCCAACCCATGCTTGTAGGAACATAATTAACAACATAATGGATCATATAAACAGCAACAAAATTGATTATTGATTCATAGCTTTAAAATCAAGTGAAGGAAAAAATAAAAATAAAAAATACAGCAAACTTGTCAAAGACTTTTTATACACAATGCGTGTTATTGAATATCATCAGCCCTGAGCTTTAGGGCCGGTTAAAAATGGCCCAGTCCAGGATGGTGATTAACTGCTTTGGGTGAAGTGTGACTGAGGCCAAAGAGAAGTCATGACCACCCAACACAAGCTCCTCTCTTCTATCTTTCCCATCAACAGCCAGCACAGCCAGGGAAGCAGCAGATGGGATATTCATCACAGCCACACTTTCCTCCTCTCAGCCCTCCTTTCATTCTCACTCTCCTCCAGCCTCTCCTGCCAGCAACTAAAGGGGCCTGAGGAAATGTGGCACTCCACAGCTGCACATTCTTGAAAGGGCATTGCACTTAGTACGGTGGCAAACATTTACACATTTGTCTTCATCAACCCTGGCAGTCTAAACAACATTATAGCTTGTGTCACACATTAGCCAGGGCACATTATTGCTCTTCTCATTTCCAACAACCGACGATTAGCAAATTAGAGCAATAGGTTCAGCCTCTGCTAGCCATGGAAAGTAATGAGCCGTTGCATGGAGCCTCTGTAAATATACTCTACTGCACTACATGTACTATTATTTATAATCCAAAGTGATTCTTCAGAAGACCACCCCTGTTTTTAAAAGAGCTAATTCTCTGCAATGATTTGTTATGGAAATTACAGATGGGGTTTTTTCCATTTTCTTAAAATTCACCCTTTACCCTGCCTCACAATAAATGTAATCTATTTCATATTAAAGAAACTACAGCAAAACTGCCAAAAAAAAAAAAAAAGGTGCTCTCATCAACTACTGTAATCCAACTCCAACCTCTCTCCAATTTCTTTTGTTTTCACAGTTGCTCCAGTGTCCTCTTTATAAGTCAGTTTGAGAGCAAAAAAGAGGGAAGAAATACTGTACAAACAGACTATTATAATCTTCTATCTCTGATGTGCATCTGCTACAGAACAGTCCGTGTAGCTTGACGGCTGGATTTAAGCTGACCTGTCGATTCTAACATCTGCGGAAAAAAACGGAAATATAGCAGCAGAAGGAGACAGAGGTGCAGAATGACTGGGAGATTAAATAATTCACACACAATAGAAACACACAAAACAAGACATTAGAGTCTGTCTGAAAGCACAATGGAGATTTATGTAGACATGAGGTTTGTTGTAAAAACAATTATGCATATAGCTATATGTACTGTATTGAAAAAGGACATACAGTATGCAGTGACTAATTGTTTGGGCACAGAGTTCATTTCTTTTAAACATTTTACCTGGATTATTCTATCTGCACAATCTGTAATATTTAATTTCATAGTTTAAGACGCTGGTAACATGCAATGCCAGTGTGTTTAGGGGTGAGACTCCTTCTACCCAATGTCCATTCCTTTCATTCCATGGGATAAAAGCACATCCTCAAAAAAAGAAGAAGCTGCATAAGAAAACAGATAAAAGGAAGAAAAGGGGGAAGGTTCTTTAATCTCCAGCTCCCACAACAAACAATTAGCTCTCTTTTCTTTCTGTCGCTGTGCACAAAAAAGTTTGGAGGGAAAAAGGGAAAATGTGAAGGAGAGGTGATGGGTGATGCTCTTTTATAGGTCTTGTCATGTGCTTGAAGGCTCAGTGGTCTTTTTGTCCATTGCCTGTGTGTGTGAGCATGCTCACCTTAAACAACAGAGAGCCTCAGGGGCCTCCCTGGCCTTTCAGGCCCAATAGAGGCAGCACCTTAGGGGACCATTTAAGCCTGAAAAGAGGGCTGAAAACCCTGCACAGCTCTGTGGGGCATCAATAAATGCTGACATATTGACTTTCTGTGCCCAAGCGCCACTGGAAAGTGCTGCCTGCATATTAATCCATTAAGGGGTTGGGGAGAGGGCCAGCACCATGGTGAGAGGGGGTAGCCAAGGATAGATTGTGTCTCTTAGGTTTTGAATGTGCTGGAATGTGGCAGCAGTATGTTTGGTCTAGGAAACGGTTAAGAAATGAGTCGTAATCTAGATCACTTTGGGTAAAGTCATCTGAGTCTGGCTTGAGTTGTAGTAACACATGAGAGACCGATTTTTGCTTTGGTTGCACAGCCTCTTGACATTTCATCACTACATTTTAAGTGAACATATAAATGTCTGAGCAACTTGTCCAGTCCCTGCTCTAAAATTTAATTCTGTGTGTTAAGATTCAAATTTCTTAATATTGCTTCAGGCCATTTAAGGTGATGGTAGAATTTACTTTTGCTTGCTACGTGAAAAGTGGAGTCCATTTGCTGGGAAATGCTGAGGCAGTCAATAGAAAACGAAGAAAGTTGTAATTCGGTTTCTACCTGCCAGCATTGTTCAGACTGCTGGTAAAAAAACAGGTGTCCATTTACATCCAGCCTCATTCGCTCTTTTTTAATACTGAATTCATTTCCTGGGATATGGATCTTGGTAATTGAGGTCAAAAGCAATCAAAATGGCAGAACTTAATCAAAATTTCTAAAAGGAGGAGAGATTCGGAAGAAAATCAGACCTTTAAACTTGCACACCTTAACTGAATTCCACTTTAATACATTCTTCAAAAAAGAGATCGCTTGCACAAGTGCTTGCAAAATGTTTCCAAAATAACAACAGCACCAGCAGAACATTTTTCAGCGTATAGATACTATAATGTATCATTTATTATTATATTATGTACATGTATTTAAATATGTTTAAAATGCTCTTGCACTAAATAAGAAAATCAAGGCAGATGTGTTCACTTCAAACAAGCTGAATACACATTGAATCTAAAACTGTTTTACAAAAGAAAAGGGAAGAAAAAAAAACATCTAAAGCATTATACACTACAATGATGGAAATTCCAGGGAGATTCCTGAAGCTGAAGCTTTCTGGTTAAAATTTTAAACTGATCATAACTATTAAAAATACATTTGTTGTGGAGGCATTATGTCTTAGAAAGTCTTTATCTGCACATTGCTATAAGCGCAGCATTTGTGAGACTCTTTCTGAGATAAACAGAAAAGTGCTGACTGTCAGCTCTATCAGCGATTTAGCTTTAAGATTTAAATATAAATCTAAATATAAAGATGCAGGCACCAAGTGGACAGTGTTGGGCTTAAATGTACAACTTTTTTTATTAAATGCATAATCTATTTTTTTTTTTTTAAATAAATACAATATTTTTTTTTCTTTGGAAAGAATAACATTTGGGCTCAATGAACCTCCTTAGATAAAGTACTTTGTAGTGTGGTTTATACAAAAGCAGGAAACTAATACAATGTCTTTCAGTAATCTAGAGATACACATTTGAATATAAGCTCAATATTATAGTTTACTCAATATTATTAATGCTGCATAATAAATACCTATATTATCTAAACACTCTGATATACAGTATAAACATTTACCGCTTAATAAAAAGAGTGGTTGTTTATAAGGGTGACACAAATGAGAGAGAAAATCAGTGTAAAAATAGCCTGAGCCCATTTTGAAGCTGCATGGGGAGCCGGGAGTGGGTCCTCTATCACTCTCACACTGCCCGACGCTTTCACGTTCTAAGATGGTGGAAAAAAAATCTGAGCACATTTCTGATTTGTAACACTCTAGGAACGTGTTTATTGTCTTTGTGTGAGTGCACAACTTATAAATAAGGCTAATGAAGAATCTTGGGGTGAAGGCGCTAAAGAGCATAAAATGGGAAATTTTATGGTTTTAAGTAGCGTGGGCTGATGCTGATTTTTAAGCCATCGAATTATGGTGTTAGCTGCTAATCATAAGACTGATGCGGGACAAATGCCTCTCCACTTAATTAGTGCTAGACATTACATGGGCCATGCTTCCACTGTCATCTCAATCAGGTTGAAAACTTTAGCCTTTGCAAACTGGAAGCATGCGTTGATAAAGAAGGTTTTATATGAATTATAATAAAAAATAATATTATGCCTGAGCTGCACATGGCATTTGGCTTTGCTCTATTTTAATTTGAACCATAATGGTGAGAGGATTTGTTTGGTAACATTTTAATGGAATTGTAAAAATGAATAAATCAATACTCATTTCTTCACATCTTGTATTTAGTGAGGTGTGCATGCAAATAACTGATAGAGAGAAAAGTGTTAATATACTTTCAGCTGATAAAACCAACACAGGGCAACAGAATTCCAAGCACTGTCGATTTCACTGTCAGTCAAATACATAAAATTTAAAAAATAAGTAAATAAGAAATCAATCTAGTGAAATTGTTAATTGTAAAAGTAAGTTATTTTACCAAATCTTTGGGTTTTATCTGCATCAGTTTGTTTATAGATTTAAGATAATTAATAAAACATTACTGCTTGGACACATTGTGATGTCCAGATGCTGAGACATACAAGCAAATAAATGGACACAACTAATCATCTTTGGTCAATTCAGATATTCATAGACAGCAAAATTGTGAATTTGAAAATGATCAATAATATTTTTTGTTTGTTTTAAAAGGCATCATTGTACTATTATTATTGTTGTGGTGTTCATATAATGCCATTTTTCATAAACTGGTCCCTGTATAATAGTCCTGCATTTGCCATGATCACCTTGCATTTCCATCAAAGCTTTGTTAAATTCTTTAAAATCTAATATCCAAAAAATAGCACATGTCAGGGTGAATGGCTTGCCATCCCTTCTATCCTGCAGAACACAACACTTGTGAAAGTGTGGACATTAAGTAACAAATCACAACATCCATTCTTTTTAATCAACCGAACATTTATTCTACTTTTGTATTTTGGAGATTTTTTTTTTCGTTATAATTGCTCAGATGTGATCTCACTCTAATGGGATAGAAAGTCCAGCTTGAGCTGTCAAAAAAAAATAAAATGCTTACTTTATATATTGCAATATATCTGTTCACTGAAAGACAAATATGCCCTACTCCTACTCATTTTTTATTTGTCTTAATATAATCTAAATTTTTCTTCATTTTCTAATCTAAATATATTTTACTGCAATAATGTACACCACTTAAAATGCAAAATGAAAGTTTTATTTTGGCTATTGCTATTTTCCATACAACAAAGATAACTTCAGCTTAAATTATAACATCTAATAGTTTCACGAGAGAAGCAGCCTTGACAAGCAGCATACAAACATTTTGAAACCTTTCTTCAACAGTCATAGAAATGCAAATCCTATAACTTGCATTAAGACAACATCCAATGCTACAAAAAGCCAATTCCAAGTCACTCACTTGGAAAACAGTCTGTTTTAAGGTCTTTTTAAAAAAGGGTTGACCCTTTTCTTTTTACACTTGAGATTACCATACTTCTCCCAGGCCTGTGACACCTGCTGCCCACTGTGGGCGTGCAGAACACAGACTTTTACTTCAAGCAGTCTAAAGACTGCGGCTCAGCGTATTGACCAAGGGCAAGAGTGCCCAGCTTGGAGCCCTCCTACTGCAGATGTACATTAATGCAGGAAATATACTGATCCCTGCAGCCGAAAGAAAAGGCTCTCCTTTTAACATGCTGTTGTCTGACTTGATCATGTCAGTTTGATAGAGCCCATTCAAAGTTATTCATGCACCCGCCTTTGAGGAACAATGGCAGCCAGTTTATAAACTGTCTCCCTGCTTGCCTAAAAGCTTTAGGGCCTTTTGTTTCGCTCCTCTTAATAAACTTTTGGAGGAGTTCATCAACCTGCCTGAATAGTCAATGTGGAAAAGCCAAAAGACACCAAACAAGAGAGTTTCCTCTTTTCTCTCTCAAGAAGAGTGACTGTATTTAAGTCAGCTGTGGAGGCAGTAAAACAACAGAATGATCTTTGCTCAAACAAATGGCCAGAACATTGAAAGAACAAAAGAAGTTTTAGAAAAGAATAGAATGTTGATTTTTTTACATTCCTTTAAGCTTGAAAAAATCTTTTCGTGAAATACTCCAACAACAACTTTTGCTCACATTTGCTGTCATTATTGCTGCTATTTAAAACTAAACTATTTTTCAGGCTGCTGATTTACTACTAAATTCAATTCAGTCTTATTGAAATAATAATAATAATTTGTTTTGTTTTTGTTTTTGTTTTTGTTTTTGTTTTTGTTGTTTTGTTTTGTTTTCCTTTGCTTTCTTTAGTTTTTTGTTTTGTTTTGTTTTGTTTTGTTTTGTTTAACATTTGTGACACCTTGTGCGTTTTGTGCAGTCGTGCTATGGAACTGCTTGTGATGAAGGTTCCTGTTTCAGTTTCCCTTGTAAACAAAGATGATCCATTCTAAATGTATAAATGCTACTTTTCACTGAGACACGCTTTAGTTTTCTAGCTGCCCTGAAGCTGCGCTTCGCCTGGTCAGTCTTGTGGAAGAAGTGCCTTTTGTTAGCTGATCAGCGTCACAGCGGCTCTCCACACAAGACCCTCGGCATTTTGTCGGCGAAAATGAAAGCGGGATTAACGACTGGCTACTGAACACTCCATGGCAAAGGAGCGGGCCTCGACCCACCCCCCGTCCCTCTCCCTCATCCCATTAAAAAAACCCTTTCCACTTTGGTAACTCCTCTTTTTGGTATGTTTGTATTCCCAAAGAGACCATTAATGCCGTTAGAAAGCGAAACGAACAAAAAGATATCGCAAAAAATCAACAAGTTTTGCAAATGCTTTGCTTCAAATCTGGCTTCTATCCTGTCTTTTTGTTTAAAATAGCCTATTGGCTAATTAACAAATTATCACCTACTTTTTTTAAAGGAACCACAATTGTGACGGTGATGTTACAACGACCGAATAATTAGCTGGCAGTTTCCTAAGTCAATAAATCTGGTCAGTCTGGTACATTTTAATGGATTATATTTATCTAATGGCGGTTTTAAAGCTTCTTTACAATATCTAGTATTCTAGATTTCTAATGGTTCTAATTTCTAACTTGTTCTTTGAACTCAGTAGAGGTGGAAGAAATAGATAGAAACTATTTAAGCTTTTATTTGGCTTTGGGTCAGAAAGAGTTCTCTGGGATGCCAGTTTTATGGTTCCGCATCCAGCACTGAAGGTGGTTGGGCGATCAAAACCACTTTTGTGCCACTACATAGGAAGCCCGAAGGCCAATACTTTTATTGCTGTCAGCAGGAGTTTCCCTTGTCGTTTGTTCATTTTGCTCTTCTGATCTTGCAAGACGTGGTGCACAGCGCGGTGCCAGTCTGCATGAAGTGTTTCCGACTCGTTCCTTCTGAACCACCAGCCTTCAGAATGAACTCATATCAATTAATGCTTACATTCGAACTTAAAGATTTGGTTAAATGTTAATGGAAATGTACGGAAGATGGGCTCTTTATGTTAGTACGCAAAATATTTTCCCCATTCTGATCAACTCTATTACAAATTTTAAAATATCCATCAAATTTATGATTTGTATCTTTATAGCAATATGAAACATAAAAAAAATTAACACTTAAAATTTAAAAAACTCTCTCTCTCTCTCTCTCTCTCTCTCTCTCTCTCTCACACACACACACACACACACACACACACACACACACACACACACACACACACACACACACACACATATATATATATATGCAGGCAGGTTAGGCACTCTGTAATATGATGAACTCTCATTGTCGTGGTGTCACCACAAGTGTTTCTGATAAGCAAAAGCGCCCAAGGATCAAAAGACTTTAAGCCTCTCGATTTCCCCCAAGCCACCTCCAACCTTCTGCCCAACCTAACGTCTATTTCCTCTCTCGTGCCTTTGAATATAAACGCATAAGGAGTTTTTTTTTAGCCGTATGCAGGACCTGCCCTCAGGTGAAACGGCCAGCAGACCAGATTAAATAAGATGAAGTAATTTATAGAATATCGCATTATGTAATGATGACTAAATCTCGCAATTGATTTACTTTCTTTTATTTCCAGAATGCACAAGAATTAAATATCTGGAACACATGTATGCAATCATAATCGTCCAAAAATGCTGAAAAGATACAAAAAAGAAAATAATAATTAATAAACCAATATTTGAACCATTGGGCTACATCAAAATCTGTGTTTTTTTATATAGTGAGTGTTTACAAAGTAGGTCTATTAACCAAGCACAGATAATTTGTGAGAAAGTATCTAGGTAACCTGTAATCTTGTGCCAAGTGCTGCTGTTTTACATCGTGTGTTGTTCTGGACGCGAACACATACAGTGCTGCAACCTAAACTAGCAAGATGTTCCACTTCACAATGACGGTCACTGCTTTGACTAATTTGATTCGTTCCACGAATTACGTCACTTGGTTTTTATGGATTTACGTAGTCAGTTTTATTCTGGCTGAGCCCTATTTCACTGCAAAAAGCACGATTAAAATTAAACAGCATGTAATTCACTTATTCTGCACACGGTTCCGGTTCCGGTCAATCAGTTCTAAATAGTGTCCTTTTTAACCATTATTTTTTAAACCATGATCTTTTACCTATTATTAGTAGTAGTAGCAGTATTAGTAATAGTAGTAGTGGTAGTATTCACCACTACAATGACTAGAAAAAAAAACATTCATTGGAGATTATTATTATTATTATTATTATTATTATTATTATTATTATTATTATTATTATGTTTTGTTATTATTATTTATAATGTATTGTTATTTCATTATTATAATTTATTATTATGTTGTTGTTGTTTTTGTAAATATTATTATTATTATTATTATTATTATTATTATTATTATTATTATTATTATTATTATTGATGCTTGTTATCGTGTTGATAAAAACTGTACTATATATTTCCGAATACCAGAGTTCCAGTGAAATGTGATGGGAGGCAGCGCGTTGAGGTTAATCCGAGTTTAATACACTGATGCTCAGCACAGGAGCGGCTGTGATGATTGTGTTATCTCTGCCCAACATTTGGGTCTCCCTCAATTTGAACCCAGCCCAGTAGCTGCGAGAAAGTGCAGATGGAGCGACTCTCTATGCCCGAGGTTAAAAAAAAGGTTATTAATAGCGAAATAACTTCCCCATACTTTAACTAAACCGATGTCTGTCACTATTCATGATCCTCTCCTTCTACACTTTTATTATTTCATCGAAATTTATTTAAAAAACGCGCTGCTAGTCATTTTTTTGTGTTTATTTTTGTGTAAACAGGACTGGTGGAGTCTTGGGCCGTTCACTGTCTTAATCGTGCGCTTCAGCTTGTTATGTCAAAACAAACCTATGTTCGCATATTCATAGAAATAATTCCACTGAATATCCATACATTTCAGTCTAGAGCCTGTGTATGAATTGTTATGTTATTAAATTATTATTTATTCTATCAAACTTGGCCATTTACGTCATTGAACAGAGACACACTATTTGAGCCAGAGAGCCTAAATTAACGTTTTGTGCAAAGCTGTGATTTTTGCGCATCAGAAACTGATCGACTGGCAACAAACAAATAATTCGATTTATTATTAGAATATAACATAATTTAATATCTTGGTGCTTAATATTGACAGAAAATAACAAGCTATATTCTACCTACTGTATAGCTAAAGGTATAGCTAATGTAGGACTTGAACGAGCAGTAGATCTAATGCGCTCTGATTAGACGTATAGGACTAAATAAATAAGAGCTGATTGAGAGTGCAGGCTTAGACTTGTTTGTCCATATGTTTTAAGGATTTGTTTGGTATGGCTGTCACATTCCGCTCCTTCCAGCATCCGCTAAAGCAATTGGAAAGTACAATAAAACAAAATAAATCAAATATCTATATGAAACCCTAACAACTGCGCGAGAAGCGAAAATCTCATGAATTTGTGCCCAAGGCTAGCCGGCGAGAAGCGTTTAGAGATGAAAGTGGAGAGAAATAAAAGGCTCAATTTAAGCTGCTTTAAACCCCTTCATCGTAACGTTTGGGTTTGAGTGCTGGGGAGAGAAGGCGCTAAATACACTGCGCACTGTGCCTGAGAGCTATTACACCCCTGCCCAGTATCTGCACATTCACAACACAGTTTCCATTACCAGCTCTAATAAGTCTTGACGTTATTAAATGCCAGCAGGATGATAGAGTGAAACAAGACCAGAGATGAATTTTTTTTTTTACGTTTGGAAGAAAGCAATGTGTGCTGAAGCTTTGCGTTCATGCGCCACCGTGACAGCTATGCATGACAAAATAAACTCCTGCAAATAAACTGGAAACAAATTCAGGTCGTAGAGTCTAAACGCAAAACATATCCCAAATTAATAAGTGAATATATACTATTAAACAATTTTTATAATGAAACATTTGTTAATGATTGATGGTGAGGCAGCAGGAATATCTTTATGTAATCTCGGATGTTACCAACATCTATAAAGTAAAACAAAATGTATTTAAAATTTGTCTTTTATTGAAAGTTATTTTTTGAGCATACTTTGTCTCCAGTGATTATATGTTAACTCAATGTTAAAAAGAATGATAAAAAAAACAATGATTCTGCGCATAGCAAAGTTCCAGCATGACGAGTCACCGAAGGTCGCCATAGTTACAGCGGGTGGCATTTTATTTTCACCTAGTCTACTATTTATTAAGAAGGAATTGGGTTTAGGACGCAGCATTAAATATGCGATAAATCTGTAAGACCAGTGGAAAGTTTGGAAAACGCTGCCTTAGACGAATACATGGAGGACAGGGCGAAAACCCCCACAATATCTAAGAAAAACACAATAACATCCTCCAAAGAAATCCTGCGTATTTTCAAGTAAGAATCAAATATTTTGCACTCTACAAATCATTCTTTTCCAGTAGCAGATTCCATAAAATGACAAAACTATCTATCAGTGGGGTGTATTGAATAATTCATCTCGCTTTAGTTCTTTTCTTGGTCTTTTGTTTAAAAGTTTTCTCTCCTCGTTTTGAATGTGAATGAACGGATCTAGTCCTCTTTTCCACGCCTCGCTTTTGGATCTTGCCATTGTAACGCAGATTCTTTACTTTCAAGCCTTCAATAGAATGAAGGCTTTTTTGGAGTGAAGTTCATCTTCAAGTTTCATGAATGACTGTCAGTGTGAAGAAAACCATTTTCTGCCATCGTTTGAACACAGCTAAAAAAAACCATTACAAAGCGCGCCAACATTTTATTACCACGTCATTTAAAACTCATATGGCGATCCAAGCATTTAGCCTACATGCCGTTTAATGTGATGCAAGAATGATGATGGTAAATAGCAAAAACAAGCAAGATCGCATTAATACAAATCATACACGCGTAGGTCGTGGCCTAAAAATGCGTTAAGGTGAGAATTTGAGTGACACATGATGGCGTGCACCAGCGCGCAAAGTGGTGAATCTACTGAAGGTAATTGAATTTGATTGCCACATCGGTCATCTGTCAGGCACCAGTTTTCTAGAGCGCATTTACGCAGCGCCGGAGGAGTCTGTTGTACAAACGCGGCAAGCTCTAAATACCTCCCGTCAGGGCCAATATAAATAATTAAGTAGGCCAGATCAAATGGCGCAATGACAGCACAGCAGCAGGACAAATCTGCAGTGTCGGTCAGACACTGCGCATTAACGCCAATAAGCATGCATTAACCTCATACACTGCAGAATTCAGGTCCACTGAGTTAAGACCCAGAGAGCTGAACTGAAACAAAATCCCGCAAATTACTCGCAGTGAACATAAATTTGTCTCTAATTTTTTTTACCTTTTTCCCCGAGTATGCCATCAATGCTGTGTTTTGTTTTCTTCTCCCCATTGTCATCTTTTTTATCACAATCGTCTTCATCTTCTTTTCTGCCAAATCTGGCGCGAAGCACTCGACTTATTGAGCTCACTTTTAACAGAAAAATGTATACATTCAGATAATAATTATAATAATAATAATAATAATAATAATAATAATAATAATAATAATAAAAACAACAACAACAACAACAACAACAATAATAATAATAATAATAATAATAATAATAATAATACACTTGAAATTACAGCATTAATGTCTCATTAAACAGTTAGCGATATGTTTTCGCTCTAGAGATCAGAGGTGTGTGTGTGTGTGTGTGTGTGTGTGTGTGTGTGTGTGTGTGTGTGTGTGTGTGTGTGTGTGTGTGTGTGTGTGTGTATGGTCATCGTATAAAAAGGGTCGCTTACCAGGTGAGGCCTCACCTGAGGGAACTGAGCTTCTGTCACACACCCCGTCTTTCAACAGTTTGTCGCGTATTTCCCAGCTGAACATACCGGGATTCTCGCGCTTGTATTCCTCTATTCTTTTCTCCACGTCCGGCGTTGCTACCTGCTTTTAGGGTTAAATAGGAACACCCACGATAAAGAAAAATAAAGAAGTGGGGAGAGAGAGAGACAGAGAGAGAGAGAGAGAGAGAGAGAGAGAGAGAGAGAGAGAGAGAGAGAGAGAGAGAGTAGATAAACATAAATTTTAGTTGTCTACAGTTTGACGCAAAACAACAGATATATTTCCTATTTATTTTCACCATTATTTTTGCGTTAATAATAATAATAATAATAATAATAATAATTATTATTATTATTATTATCATCATCATCATCATCATCATCATCATTACCATTATTAATATAATGATAATGATGATATTAATAATAACAATAATATTGATAATAAGAATAATGTACACTTATATTATTATTATTATTATTATTATTATTATTATTATTATTATTATTATTATTATTATTATTATTATTATTATTGCTGTTAATTTTGCACTAAAATTATAAAACATTATAATATAATGGGGGACACTGTACTAGTGGGGACTCAATAATATTTTAATAATGAATATTATTTAATAAATAATGTTTTTATAATTATAGTGCATAAATAACAGCAATAATAATAATAATAATAATAATAATAATAATAATAATAATAATAATAAAGTAAAATAAATAAATACATAAATAATGTTCCGAACAATCAACTTACCCTGGGTTTACTTCCCCCTATAGCTCCAGGTCGGATGGAGCCTGTCTCCTGATACCTGCACAGGATTTTGGACACGCAGCCGTGGGAGACCCGCAGCTGGCGCGAGATCACGCACGGCCGAATTCCGTGATGCGCCATTTCCACTATCTTATGTCGGATATGGTTAGGCAAAGGCCTGCCGTTAATAAAAACCCCGCCAAGCTGATTCACACGCCCTTGTCCCAAAGGAGTTGAGACTAAAAGAAAGGGTTTAAAGGGTTTAAAAATATTCAGAATGGATAGAGTATATTGCTTATAAAGAGGGAACATAACTTGTGTTACAGTATGTAATTTTACTAGGAATTCTTATACGAATATGAGAAGGCTATAAAACTGTGGTTACTTTAAAGATAACAACAGGTTTGGGGATTTTTTAAACATGCACATCTCAAATATTATCTTTCATCATGGCTTTTACAATATTTACTTTCTAGCCCGTAATTTATACAAAATTATAAATAAAACACAGTGTAAATGCATTTTGAATTGAGTTTAAAAAAAAAAAACCTGCATGCAAAAATCTGGTTTCAACACGTATTTCAAGACTAAAATAGTTATTATTATTTCCATTTATATTTATTTGAATTGTTGACAAGTAAGGCCTAGTGTGCATACTTTGACTATCTAAAAATGTAAATAATTCTAATCAAAAATCTAAAAAAAAACTTTTTTTGGTCACAACCGAATTTCAGTTCGGTTATAATTTGCCAGAAAATTAGGCCGCAACACATTGCTTTTCCTCCCTGCTATTTTGTTCCATAAAACTACATTCACCAATATGTCAGTAATTTAATAATGCACAATATATATATATATATAGTGGCTCTATGGGAACAGCTATTTCTCTATTTAGAACAAGCTGTAAAAATTCTAGGGTCCGCTTCATTCAGTCCACCTCTTCAAGGGTTTATGTGCACTTTTACTTCCACCTGCATCCCTTGAACTCTTCACTAAATCCTGTCTGACATCCAGATCATTGGCAAGTTTTATCTGTACCAAGACCATTTGCTGGGAACACGACAATAAATAAAGACCAAATTCTCAAAGGTATGTATGAGCATCTTATTACCGAATTGAAAGAAAGAAAGAAAGAAAGAAAGAAAGAAAGAAAGAAAGAAAGAAAGAAAGAAAGAAAGAAAGCTATTAAACTAAAGCGAAATCGTTAAAAAAGAGCTATGACTATTAAATAAAAAGTTGAAATCTTAAGCCAGATTTGAAGCTAAACCCACCTTCTAATGGGAAGCCGGTGCGGGGATAGTTTTGTCCTGGTGCTGGTCTCATCATCCGAGGTACTGATCCCGGTAAAGACGACATTCTGTTTTTATTTTGGAGGCGCAATACAGGCCGAAATTCACAAACTGGTGTCCACACTCGATGATCAATGCGGTTTTTTGGTTTGTTTGGTTTTTTTTTTCAAACAGGAAATCCGAATCCAAAACAAAACAACAGAAAACCGTCCAATCAAAGCGCTGGATTTATAAAACTCCTAAACTGATCGTTTTAATGAACGTTTCTCCTGTTTTGTGGAGAGGAACATGAGAAAAAATCACAAGTGGCAACAAAATGCCGTGCGCGTAAAAGAGGAAGGAGGGGGACCAACTCCTTTACCTCTCTTTAAGTGGACAAAGGTTACTTAATTTCTTCGCAGTGTTTTCTGCAAAGGTCCGGCAGGTTTAGATGACAAAGTGTGCGCCGAGCTCGAGTAGTAGTTTAAGTGGACAACTTTTTGGCGCACGGTGCAGGAGGGAGGCTCGCATGCGCCAATAGGCTCGTTCAGCTTTCTTTTATTTTAGGGGCGCAGCCGAGCTTTAATAGACCAATCAGAGCGCGGCTACCCACTCGCACACGCACTCACACTTTTCATTCACTTCACAACAGTGTTCCTGAATAGAAAACAAACAAAACACAACACTCCTCAGCTTCCTTTTCATAACAGCACCAGCGGGACAAGACAAACAAAATGTTTTAGTCAGGACTCCAAATACGCCTGATCTCTGCTACCAAATGGTTCAAAATGACTCACTGATGCGGTTCACTTGTGCACAATATTGTGTACACAGAGTTTAGAGAAATAAAGCAATGCAAAGCAATATATCTACAAGCGCACAGCACACAAGGCAAGTCAAAAAGTATTATAGGAACAGACATTGCTGTTTGAAATAAATTAACAAAATAAATCAAATACCAGATGAATCGAGTTTGGGTTTTGGAGTTTTTTAAGCAGCCTTCTTTAGCCGACATTGTGTAAGTGTGAAGAAGTCTCGTTTCCAGCAGGATTACAATAAACGTTTCCATTAGTGGTGAAAGTTCCAGGAAGTAAATGGATTTAATTAAATCTTCTTTGTTCTCAAAATCCAGAAAAAAATTGTTTGCTGAGTGTCCTACTATCCAGCTGCTTATAATGCAGTGGCGTGATAGATAGATAGATAGATAGATAGATAGATAGATAGATAGATAGATAGATAGATAGATAGATAGATAGATAGATAGATAGATAGATAGAATAGAAA
The DNA here is from genome assembly GCF_022655615.1 of Tachysurus fulvidraco. Taxonomy (NCBI): domain Eukaryota; kingdom Metazoa; phylum Chordata; class Actinopteri; order Siluriformes; family Bagridae; genus Tachysurus; species Tachysurus fulvidraco. The sequence continues at coordinate 12,807,480 of NC_062540.1, forward strand.
CTGTATTGCTATTGCATAGTACAGGTATATAATATATATGGCATATATATTTTACATGATTGAAGGCTTACCTTTGATAAAGTTTCAAAAACATATCATGTACACGGTAATAGGTGCCCAGTGTTGCCATGCTTATTAGTTTTTCTGTTTCACTTTTTGACAGGTTAAAGGTCAGGTCATGTTTGCTGATCTGAAGCAAACAAGTGAGAAATTTGCATAAACAGTTGTGCATGCTCAAACAGCCTTACTGCAATTTCCTGTGGTTTTTAGAAACTGGGGAATTGAACAGTGAATTTGACCTGATCCATGTAGCAGTCTGACTGTTAATGATTTAATAATGGCAGTAGTAGAAGAATGGCAGGCAACTAAGCTGTTCAAGATAAGGGCTGACAATTTCCTGACCTTGTCTACTGAACATAGTAAACAGTTATAAATATTTTATTGAATCGCTAAACAATTTATGGTTTAAAAACCTTATCAAGCCAGCATCATCAAATCATTTGGTAATGCATTATTTATACAAATTTCACAATAAGATTCACACATGAGAAGTCTCTGGCTGTTCATCATCAGTCTCTAAATGCTGCTTTTTTATGATGTCATAACACTGATCATGTTGAAGTTGACCTAACAGAAGATTTTGTTCAAATTTTCTTCCAGATAAGACCAACAGTGTAAATAAAACTCTGCGCATGCGTAAAAGGCGAATATCTACAGGCTGTGAACTTGGAATAAAAAATAAATAAATAAATAAATAAATAAATAAATAAATAAAGATTTGTATAGCATTTAAATTGCTTGCTATATTATAGTTGCAGGGTGTTGGGTTATTCATACACGCCGGTGTTAACAATAATGTCTCAGTAATTGGTGTAACATGAGATAGTATTGCCTCTGCAAAGCACACACGATCCTGAGAGACCAAAATAATTCCTGCTTGTGTGATCCTTAAAAAAAAAAATAAATAAATAAATAAATAAAACATACGCAACAAAAATTTATACTACGTTATACTAAACTCTAAAGCTTGATATGTCTTCCTTTTTTTAAATCCTTGAATCAAAGAAACTGAAATAGAATTTTAATATTCATTATAAGTTTGTTTCACTATATGTATTTTTCCATTGTGTTTCCATTTTCTCATTGGGCTGTACAGTTAAAACAAATCCATGGCCTTGGGGAGCATGGGGATCGACTGACTAAACTTTAAGAAATATGTTTTGTCATAGAAGAAAAGCATCCAGTAGATGGAAAAATGCTATTAAACTATATGTTTGATTAGTTTGCTTGCAGTAAGAGTGCTAGCACAGCATCGTTCAAATCATTACTGGGTCAGTGTCCATGGTATGAACCTAAGCTTGAGTTACTGTCTGTGTGAAGTTTGTCATGTTCTCTTTGTGGATTTTCTCTCAGGTTTGCCAGTTTCCAGCAGCTTTTAAAAAAACAAGCTGGTAGGTGGACCGGTGAAGATGTAGGTGTTTATGAGCAGGTGGATGTGTTTGTGATCTTTCATAAACAGGTAATACTACTACTATTACTACTACTACTACTACTACTACTACTACTACTACTACTACTACTAATAATAATAATAATAATAATAATAATAATAATAATAATAATAATCTATAATTAATAATACTTACATAATTATTTAGTATATTTCTTACTAGGTGATACTAGATGGTAACTGAGAGAAACCCATCAGTCTTGATGTCTAATTTAATGCAGAATTTCATGTGTATGTATATTATTTATTTTGATTTTTATATATCCTGAGATTAGATTTATGAGATTCTTAGAAAACATATTATTTATTAATCATTATTAATATAATCAATCCAATCATTGTTAATTAGATGCATTATACATTCTATATATATGTCAGCATGTCCAGTTTTACCAGATACAATTCATGTAAACGTTTACATCTGTAAATGTAAGTTAAACCTTTTTTGGGGATACTTATCTCGGTTTGATTATCATCCATCAATCAATTTTTTGTGCTGCTTATCCTACACAGGGTTGTAGAGAACCTAAGGTATATCACAGGGGACATAGGGGGACACCTTGGACAAGGTGTCAACCGGTCACATGGAACAAATCGCACAGATACTTAAATTTAGACCTTGTCTAACAACATAAAACATGTCTATGGACTTGGTGAGGAAACCTGTGTTCCCAGAGGAAACTCCTAAAAGCACAAAGAAAAAACATGCACACAGGACACAAGATCGAACACCCAACCCCGGAGGTGCTTGAACGTGCTTATAGGTTCAGCTCGTATTGCAGAGATGCTTTGCCTTTTTGTAGAGCCATAGAAAGAGACAGCAGGTGCATCTGATCATACAAAGCCTGTCATTCTGATGTCGATTTCCTCATGACACATTTAGCACTGTAGTGCAGCTGGAAGTGGTTAAGGGTGTTAAATCATGGGTCTGGTAATGGCACCTTGTCACAATAGATCACTGCAAGCAGAGGAAAGAATGTCTGTGAGGTACAGCACATCACTCTCACTCTCTAATTCCTGCAAACACACATATAGTGCACATACATTCAAAACCCACACATACACACAGCTTTTTGATGGCCTTTGACCATTCACATAATTAGTAGTAGTAATGCAGCCAATTATTGCTATGCAGTAAACCTACACCTAAGAAAAATACGTAACCAAAAGCCCCCCACATCATCAACACACACACACACACACACACACACACACACACACACACACACACACACACACACACACACACACACACACACACACACATGCAACTGTTGGCTGGTAGTTCTCTAAAGTAGGGCATAAGCAGTTTCCCTCATGAGATCCATACCATGATATAAACACAGACACACACACACACACACACACACACACACACACACACACACACACACACACACACACACATGCACACATTAACATTATAAAACTAATTAGTAAGCATGTTTTCTGGTGTTTTTCATAACAAAATATTTCAGTTTCAGCTCAGAAATAATAAAGGTGTATTTCAAAATCTGCATAGAAAGCACTTAAAATGTCAGGATATGTTGAGTGTGTGCTAACAACTCTAATGTCAGGTGAAGTAGAACAGTGACTAGCATGCTACAGTACATGCAACTTGGCCCTTTTACCCCATGTGCCTCTTAAATGTGCCCACATGTGTGTTCAGGTATGGTGTGTGTGTGTGTGTGTAAACACATGAGGAAGGTCAGGACCTGGTGGGAGGTCATGCTGTGTGGAGCAACACAGCTCTCATTACTTAGCTGAGAACATGCTTGCTATGTTAAGCCCTTCAGTCAAGAAAGGGCATTGCAGGGCCTGCTCCTAAATCAGCTCTATTGGCTTTAGGGTTAAGTTCATCAACAGGTGTTTCAAAGAAATATGCTCCAGTGACAGGATATCACATATCACATCAGCATTACTCTGTTAAATCGATAAGACCATTATACAATACCACTTTCCATCTGATTAAAGTATCAAAATCTAATTTTAGTACATTACATTTTACATGAAATACATTTGTAAATTCCCTCTCATTAAATATTCTCAAAAAAGGGCAACTAGTTTGCCATTCTCGATGTTAGTGTGGTGAAAGAGACATCCTTTTTCCTATATCAGAATGTGATGAATTGCTTTTTTTTTTTTTTTCATTTTTTGCTTCAATCAGTTCGTGCAGGTTTTATTTTTGAAATGTCAGAAAAAATGGCTTGTTTAATGTAAATGAAAGTAGCAGAGACAATTTTACATGCTGCCCCGATTGGTTTCACTAAATCAATCTGAAAAACTAGCACACAAGGAGAACATGAAGCTCTCCATAAATGTGACATCTGAACCTTTTAACGTTCTAAAACTTTTTAGAGCATCAAAACCAATAAAAGGCTAAGTGTCGTGTCATAGACTTTATTACATGTTTAAAATATTGCAGATTGAACACAAGCCCAATTTTTTTTTTCCATTTCTTGAGTAAATAAGACAAATCATGGTGATTTTGTAGTCTAAACCAGAAAGTCTTGTGGAATTCATCCAGCTCCGATTGTCTTCCGTGCCATGAAGATTTTGGATCCTCACTGAGATGAGGCCAACCATGTGAGGATCCTGAGACATCTAGAGATTTACCAGCTCCAGTTGGACTTGATGGACTTCATGAAGTATTTGGACATAAGAGGATATGCCAACTACATGTGGTCTTTAAGGACAACAAACTTCTCATCTATACAACATATGTCAGACTGTATATTGAATTAGCATATATTTCTAAACACACCCTCCAGTGACAACCAAATGAGGATGGGTTCTGGCTCCTCTTAAAGTTTCTTCCTTTACCGTCCAAGAGAGCTTTTCCTGAGTCACCTCAGGCTTGCTCACTGGGGATAAATACAAACACATTTAAAAATATTTAATATTAATCTTAAATTTTCGTATTATATTACTCGTTATATTAACCTTTTGTTCTATGTTTATGTTCTGTAAACCTGCTTTGAGACAATGTCAATTGTTAAAAGTACTATACAAATAAATTTAAATTTAAATTTAAACATAATTAATTTACCATGGTGACATTTTTATTAGCTTCCCTTAGATGATAGTAGACTGTTGTTGTTGTTGTTGTTGTTGTTGTTGTTGTTGTTGTTCTTCTTCTTCTTCTTCTTCTTCTTCTTCTTCTTCTTCTTCTTCTCTTCTCCATTAGTTTATAAGTTTTATAGACAGTTTTGCACTGTGACATAACCAGATACACAATGCCTGTAATTTGCTAAATAATTTTCAATTCTAAATAAATAAAATGCTGGCCACAATATTGCTAACATTTCTTGCTTGCACCATGTATGATTTTATATATAATTTATAAATGTTCGCCTGTTGTTCAAAGAAACTGTATTAATCAATTAAATAATAATTATTGAAAATATTTAAATGTGTCCCTTTAGTCCCTGCTTATTCTGAACAAGTTTGACTGACCTCTACTCACATAGTTTTATATGATAATTAGATATATAAGATCAGATAGAATATAATTCATGTCAGTGGTTCTCAAATTGGGGTCAGTGAAACTTTTGTTCTTGTCTCTTTTTTTTGGCCAAATTACAACCTTGTTTATTTGTTATTAATTTCTGATAGTTATTAACCAAATTTCCTTCACTTGAAATAAATGGGTTTAATCTAGTATATTAATTAGTCAATAATAAAAGTCGAACATTAGTCAATAATAATAAGTCGAACATGTAGTCGATAAATAATGTCATCTCAGACCTAATGTATTCTGTTAATACACTGTTTATAAAAGTTTATAAATAGTTTTGGTAAATCTATACCCAAACAAACTAAGTGCAAATTGTTACCTCACTGTTATACTGTAGATTTGTTTTAACAGTGGAAAATTCAGGATTAAATCACACTATGGCTCTAATACGTTGACAGATTATTATTGCAAATAATGGTCATGAAATAAATCTGTACTGATTGGTGCCCTTGGTATTTATTTTACATTTAAAGGGTTCCCTAACTACAAACTGATTAAGGGTATAGTGTAAGAACTGATTCAAATTTAAACTGGTATTGTATTCAGATGGAGAATTATTCTTAGTGAAATCATGATGGACAGATTCAGACCTACTATGGACTTTCTACTTAGTCTAAAAACACGAGTCTTTTAAAGTTGTCCAGATTTACTTTGTTAGCACAGTGTGAGGTGGTTAATGGTAAAATTATGATAATGGTAACTAAACAACTGGCAGTATAATAGCAAATAAAAATAAATACCACAAAATAAAATACTTTAAAATATTTAAACCTAAAAAAAGTATAATAGTTAATAGAATAAATTAGAAATAAGTTCACAGGTCAAACACTCAGAGAAAAACTGACTATTTACTGACTCACCAATAACCTTGTTTTAAAGTCATACCACAATATTTTAATCCTGCAGTGCCACCTGGTGGACAGTAATACAGGCCTTAACCAGCCAAACCAACGCTAATCAGAACCTTATTAGTTTTTATACACCGTCCTAAAATGTAATTTGTAAAATAATTTTTTTCTGTCTTATAGTATCTTAGTACTATTCATTTGTTTGCATAAACCTGTACAGGAATGGATTTTATACTAATGTTAGTTACATGATGAAGAGTGGAAGTTTTGACACGTTATGCCATTATAAGGAAACATGAAAAAGTTCCATGAAAGTCATGTCATACTGGTAAACATCATTTCCTCTTACACATGAAATATTAGTAAAGGTAGTTCCTGTAGTTTCCAGTTGTTCCGGTAGATTCTGGTTTTAGACAGTCAGATTAAACAGGTTAGCATGGTTGGTTAGCCTGGTTCAAGCTGGTCAGGTTCTTCATCTAGTCAGGTTGACCAGTCAGTTTATAGCTGTTAAGGATGACCAGGTTGGTTATGGTGGTTCTAGCAGGTCGGGAGGATCAGCTTGATTGGTCAAACTGGTTCTAACAGGTCAGACTGGTTCCAGCTGGTCTGTAGAATCAGCCTGGTTGGTCAAACTAGTTATATCTGACAAGCCTAACACCAGTTAGTCCAGAGTGAAAGCCAAGTAGAAGTTTGTGGAAGTGGAAACCAAACCAGTCTAAATATAAATTTTATTAGTTTTTTTTTTTAAACAGGGTATCTAATACTTGCATTGTTATGTAGTACATAACGTTTGATGTTGTTCTCTTTAAAACGGTAAAATTATAAGCAAATATAATGGTATAATATTTTATAGCAATATTAATATAAACTTATGTTAAAACATTTTTTTAACGTTTTATACTTTCTTCCGGGGATTATATAGTTATATTTTTTTAACTGCAGTTATTATACAGTTACTGCTGTTCTGTTTTTTAGAAAAATTGATATTTTTAGAAGAGGGATCATTAGTACATTTAGCCTTTGTGTTTCAGGTAAGTGGCTCTTAGCTGGACACCCAAACTGGCTAAAAAATTAACATATGGATTCGATCGATGGGACTGAAATGAACAGAATGTGTGAAAGACACCACATCTTTGTGACATTTGTCACTTTAGTGTGCTGGAAGTCAGAGGAAGTGAGTAAGGCAAGAGCCAGGAGTTTAACAATCTGTTCATTATGACTGCTCTGAGCAAACAACAGTGAGATAACGCCACACTGCATTGGTAACAGCGGATATGACCTCGGAATACATCCTATAAACTGATAAAGTTTTGTGAGAACACTTCCCTGTACTAAAAAGAAAGGTCAAAAGCACAACATGTCTCTGTGGACGCTTAAAATTGACAACAAGAAGGATTCAGGAAGCAGTGATCTCTTTGAATATTTAGATTATAAGCAGCTGTAAATAATACATGTCACAGCATAACTGGATCTCATTTACTGATAAATAAGTCACTTTATTTCTTTAAATAGATCATAGGTGTTATGTGAAAAACTACAAATACTGCATGTAAAGACAAGTGCAATGCAGTGCAATAACAGTTAATGATCACGAGCCTTCATATGTGAATAAATAAGCCAAGAATAAAAACATTTTCACCTTTTGTTATGAGGAACATCGTAAAAACAGGTAAAAACAAGGACAGATTAAAAAAATTCATGTAAACAGATGTGTTGGCACATGACTGACTTAATCATAGGAGAATGAGCCAAGAAAAACAGCAACAGCAGACGGGTAGAAAAATACATGACATGAACGTGTTAAAGTACAGGATGTGTCAGAGGAATACACAACATTGACCTATTCTCATTTGGCTCAAACAGGCAGGTTGAAGCCGACACACTTTAACAGTTCAACCATCATTGCTTAGCTGCAAAAACAAAGAAAAGTAATGATTCAGATATTGTTAATTGTTTCTTTTAACATAATTAGGACTTCTAAATGTAATAGCAAGCAACTATTATAAATGTGCTTTTGGTTAAAAAGGAAATCAATCGAAAAATTAGCTCGATATTTTCGAGGCATTCTGTTTAGTAATACGTTGATACATTTCATTAATAAACTGGTTTGATGTTCCCTAAAACATTTTTAAATGTAAAAAAATAAGGTCCCCACTTAACATATTGTGGAATAGAAACATTAGCTAGCAGTATGAGTGCAAATACTAGATGATCAATCAGCAACACAAACAACTGGGGATGTGCACATGCAGTGCAAATGAATAAAAATGGCACTTAAAATGCTTTCAGCTCATGGATAATGACATATGACGGATATGATCAGGGTGGTCAATGCAGTTTGGATTTTTCTGCTATTCACAACTACTGAAGCTAGTTTTTAACTGATAAATTTTGACTGAAGGGGAAAAAAAAAAAAAAATCACCAGAATGTGCTGGAATCTGCACACACATGCAGTTCCCCAACATACAGTATAAGACCAGCTTATACTAACCAGTGTTACATGTAAACCATATGTTAAGATGTTTTTAAAAAGGAATACTCGAAGCAGGAGAAATAAAACATGTAAATGATAATAACAATGAATGATCCTACATTTAAAAAGAAAAAGAAAAAAAAAGAAAAAAACACGGTTTCACGATGTCCAGCATTTATGACCTGGCCTCTTTTCAGTACTCTGGGTTCAAGTTGAGGTGGCACCACGCAGCGAAGAGAAAACTCTTTAAGCACCTGAATACTGTAAGTAAGTATGTTTGTAGTTAGCCTAAAAACCCTGCTTATAATTAACATCCACTTTGCACAGATTCGGAATCAGACTCCTTGAAAAATCTTTCAAATCTGTCCAAGTATCCTGGCCGCTCTGGAAGAAGAAAGTAATGTGTAGCACTGGCCTTCTTTCCATCTTCCATGATGGGCAGAATACATGGTGTATGAGAAGCAGGCAATCCTTCATACTTTGCCTTCCCCTGGGTTTTACTCACGTACTTGGGATTTGGGGCGAAGCTTTGTGTAGGAGGCATCACTCCATTGACGTAAATGGGAAGGCTTTTAGGACTAGGAGTGCGTGGGGCCATGTAGTATATTGGCCGCCTGGGTGGGATTTCAGGAGGCTCTTCAACACCTTGACAGTCGGCACTCTTTTGAGGACATGACGGAATGGGAGCACGAGGTGGAACTTCTGGCTTCTCCTGTGTGTGGATATTTCGGAGGTTAGTAGGTTTAAAAGATGCCGCGGGTCCTGAGTTGGAGCGGCGCAGCCTGCGTTGGGGCTTTTCTTGTTTAAGGCTGTCCCTGTCTCTCAGTACCACTTGTTCATTCTCACACTTCTGTCCAATCATATTCTCCTGCACAGCATCACAGTACGCATAGTTGATCTGCCAGCAACCGCGGAAACTCCGCCTGTTCTGCGCTCTGTATTGAAAGGCTGATGGTTTAGAGGCACATTCTGGTATCAGTAGCTGACTCTCGCTGGTGCTAGAGAAGAACTCCACTTCGCTGTCTGCAGCTTCATCAGGAGACAAATCCCCCATGTCCGGGAGAGGAGGAAGAGGTTTAGAGCTTCTCCTGGGAGAATACGGGGGCGCTTGTTCATAGACAGAGAGTTTCTGGAAGGACGGAACGACCTGGTCTCCTTCGGGTGATCTGTGCAGGGAGGAAAGGAGGAGCTGTGCAGGATCAACAGGCTTTAAAGGCTGACAGTGGTGGCTAGAGCTTTGGGGGAAACTTGAGCCAAACATTTTCCCTAGAAGATAGTGGAAAAAAAAGTGCAAGCTTTTGGAATCATGTGTTGCGCATACAAGTTACATTCACAACAAGCAAACAGACATTGTTAGATAAGGCAGCTCAAAAGTCTTGAACCACTGCCAATAACTGTTTTTCTTTCGTCGGTAATAGCATTACTTGAATAAGTGTATTTAAATATTCATTTAAGAATTCACACCTAATTTTATTCGCCGGCTTATCTCTACTTTCCTCATTACATTATACTTTATTTAAAAAACAATAGGTTGTGTTATCTCCGAAAACGGTATAAGAAACAATTAACATGAGTCAAAAAAAAATAAAAAATCATACTAGTGGTTTCAAACTTTTGGATCGTACTGTGTATCTTATAAAACTTTTAATATTAATGGGAGGGCAAAAATGTGGCATCATCTTAACAAAAAGTGCTTATTTTGCCAAGAAAGTGACAAACGTCTGGCTTACTTTAACCTTGTAAATATCCTGAAAAACATCCGCCTCAAAGGCAGAGAACATACAGTGACTAGACTGTGTGATACACTCTTCCCTTCTTCCCTCCCTCTATTCCTCCCTCCCTCACTCCCCTGCTGCTGCTACTGCATTTCCGATTCATTCACTTACTTTCAAAGCCCACAGAGGTTAAGTCTTGCTGATGTCTTTTCACTGTGTAGTCAGCTCCAAAAGAAAAGTACATACTGTAACACAAATGGGAGACGAGTCCTTCATCACAAGCTGGAAAACCAGTACTTTTTGCAATACAATAAAACTCAGCAAATACAGCAATATCATGTCCAGTCCATTGGCTTGCTAATAATCCTACAGGTCAATTCGGTTAGTTTAATATTACAGTATTATTTGGTGTACAGATATGTGCATGTGTTTGTGCTCACCTGTTCACATCATTATACTGGTCCCAGTATGGTTGGGCTGAAGCCATACTTTGCGGGGAAAAAAACAAAACCGAAGAGATATGTCTGTCACATTATCTCAGATTTGGAAAATTCATAGTCTTTCAGCCTCCGTGTTCCTTGAAAACCAAGAAACCATTTGATTCAGGGCTCTGAAAGGAAAAGAAATTGGAAAGTTAGAGAATTTCTTTTCAGACGCTGGAGTGTGTTCAAAAGTGTTCGTTGTTGGGGATGTGATTAATGCGTTAATTTGTAGCCCCTTTTATGTACATCAAACTGAGGAATGTGTGTTTGAAGTGTGGTCATTTTTCACCACCCACTTCACCAGTAGGCATGACCTCTGAAGTCTCTCTCCTCCCCCTTCAATGCCCTAGCAGCTAGAGTTTTCCTTTAATTACACAGCAGCACCCTTAAATCAGTCTTAATCAGCTTTGCAGACTGAAATCCTACAGTCTGGGAAAGAATGTGTGGTGGTCTCTACTACTACTACTACTACTACTACATTTTTATGAAGGATCACATAACATTTTACATTCTTCATAAGACTGTAAAAAACTTGCACAACACCCAAAAATGTACAAAAATGAACCAAGAAAATCAGATAAAAAAATAAACTAAATCCGACAGAAAAACCTCTCTGTTCTACAGATTAGGTTTATGTAGATAAATAAAATATACCAATATTAAGGTCAGTGTTTCAGATGACTATTTTTTTAACCAGTACAACCTTTTAATTGTTCTTCTAATTACACAAATCCGGTCACCCTTACTAAATGAATGAATTCTGTCAAACAAAAGATCCCATACACAGCTTTGTTTATGCCTGTAGGAATACCAAACATCTCAGTCAGCTAAGGCACCATGACATAAGTGCTTTAAAACACAATAACTAGTCTGTATATATAAAAAAAACTAATCCATTTATGAACAGCAATGCTGGCATTCTCTTGCGTAATACTAAATAAAATCAATGGAATACCAGGTGAGCCATGTTGTGCAACGTATCACATGCTTAGCTTCAGGCGGATCTGGGAAAGGCCGAGGCTACGATCATTAATTCTCCTACCACGCATGTACATAAATGGAGCTGCATTAGTGCCTGAATAGTGCTTTGTGCGTTCTTGATGGTGAACAGGATAGATGCATGCATGAGGTCACGTTTCTGTGCGACACACAGGAGCAACGCATGAATGCTCGAACACACGTCCATTATCATAGCCATCTCATACTAAAACAAACACTGGGCAAGGCTGTGTAACTCGACACTATGACACAATATGGGCATGTATACAGTACT